>NW_024385301.1:0-49180 GCF_016835505.1 Polypterus senegalus
GATGCATTTCAAAGGCATACACTGATGTCCAGGATGAGGTACAACAGTAATAAATAAAAGCTTACAGCATTCGATGCTGCAAAGGCGGTCTACCAGCCTCGTGTACTGGGCGAACCTTGCGTCTTTAACTTCCAAGATCAGACGCTTTCAAACTGGTATGGCCATAATCAACAGTAGCGTTCCATAATGCTGGTTATAAATTGAAGTTCGGGTGGGTCGCTAACAATGTACAGGATAAAGATTCAGTTCCCAGCCATGCAATGATGGTCAGGTGGCATACTTACAGTACAGGAAAAAAGCTTACAGCATCCGGGGATCCCAGGCAGCCTCCCATCCAAGAACTGGCAGAGCGCATGCTTTACCTCCTAGATCAAACTACATCGGGTGCTTTTACTCTGGTATGGCGTAAGCAAAAGCTGCGCTACATAATGCTGGTTATATATTGAAGATCGGGTGGAGCGCTTCCATTGGAAAGAAAAAAGATGCATTTCAAAGGCATACACTGATGTCCAGGATGAGTACAACAGTAATAAATAAAAGCTTACAGCATTCGATGTTGCAAGGCGGTCTACCAGCCTCGTATACTTAGCGAACCTTGCGTCTTTAACTTCCAAGATCAGACGCTTTCAAACTGGTATGGCCATAATGAACAGTAGCGTTCCATAATGCTGGTTATAAATTGAAGTTCGGGTGGGTCGCTAACAATGGAAAGGATAAAGATGCAGTTCCCAGGCATACGCTGATGGTCAGGTTGAGTAGTACAGTATAGGAAAATAGCTTACAGCATCCGGGGATCCCATGCACTCTCCATCCAAGCACAGGCAGAGCGCATGCGTGTTTTACCTCCTAGATCAAACTACATCGGGTGCTTTTACACTGGTATTGCCGTAAGCAAAAGCGGCGCTTACATAATGCTGGTTATATATTGAAGATCGGGGCGGAGCGCTTCCATTGGAAAGAAAAAAGATGCATTTCAAAGGCATACACTGATGTCCAGGATGAGTACAACAGTAATAAATAAAAGCTTACAGCATTCGATGTTGCAAGGCGGTCTACCAGCCTCGTATACTGGCGAACCTTGCGTCTTTAACTTCCAAGATCAGACGCTTTCAAACTGGTATGGCCATAATCAACAGTAGCGTTCCATAATGCTGGTTATAAATTGAAGTTCGGGTGGGTCGCTAACAATGTACAGGATAAAGATTCAGTTCCCAGCCATGCAATGATGGTCAGGTGGCGTACTTACAGTACAGGAAAAAGCTTACAGCATCCGGGCATCCCAGGCAGCCTCCCATCCAGAACTGGCAGAGCGCACGCGTTTTACCTCCTAGATCAAACTACATCGGGTGCTTTTACTCTGGTATGGCCGTAAGCAAAAGCTGCGCTACATAATGCTGGTTATATATTGAAGATCGGGGTGGAGCGCTTCCATTGGAAAGAAAAAAGATGCATTTCAAAGGCATACACTGATGTCCAGGATGAGTACAACAGTAATAAATAAAAGCTTACAGCATTCGATGTTGCAAGGCGGTCTACCAGCCTCGTATACTGGGCGAACCTTGCGCCTTTAACTTCCAAGATCAGACGCTGTCAAACTGGTATGGCCATAATCAACAGTAGCGTTCCATAATGCTGGTTATAAATTGAAGTTCGGGTGGGTCGCTAACAATGGAAAGGATAAAGATTCAGTTCCCAGGCATACACTGATGGTCAGGTGCGTAGTACAGTATAGGAAAAAGCTTACAGCATCCGGGGATCCCATGCACCTCACATCCAAGAACTGGCAGAGCGCATGTGTTTTACCTCCTAGATCAAACTACATCAGGTGCTTTTACTCTGGTATGGCCGTAAGCAAAAGCTGCGCTACATAATGCTGGTTATATATTGAAGATCGGGGTGGAGCGCTTCCATTGGAAAGAAAAAAGATGCATTTCAAAGGCATACACTGATGTCCAGGATGAGTACAACAGTAATAAATAAAAGCTTACAGCATTCGATGTTGCAAGGCGGTCTACCAGCCTCGTATACTGTGCGAACCTTGCGTCTTTTAACTTCCAAGATCAGACGCTTTCAAACTGGTATGGCCATAATCAACAGTAGCGTTCCATAATGCTGGTTATAAATTGAAGTTCGGTGGGTCGCTAACAATGTACAGGATAAAGATTCAGTTCCCAGCCATGCAATGATGGTCAGGTGGCGTACTTACAGTACAGGAAAAAAGCTTACAGCATCCGGGCATCCCAGGCAGCCTCCCATCCAAGAACTGGCAGAGCGCATGCGTGTTTACCTCCTAGATCAAACTACATCGGGTGCTTTTACTCTGGTATGGCCGTAAGCAAAAGCTGCGCTACATAATGCTGGTTATATATTGAAGATCGGGTGGAGCGCTTCCATTGGAAAGAAAAAAGATGCATTTCAAAGGCATACACTGATGTCCAGGATGAGTACAACAGTAATAAATAAAAGCTTACAGCATTCGATGTTGCAAGGCGGTCTACCAGCCTCGTATACTGGGCGAACCTTGCGTCTTTAACTTCCAAGATCAGACGCTTTCAAACTGGTATGGCCATAATCAACAGTAGCGTTCCATAATGCTGGTTATAAATTGAAGTTCGGGTGGGTCGCTAACAATGGAAAGGATAAAGATGCAGTTCCCAGGCATACGCTGATGGTCAGGTTGAGTAGTACAGTATAGGAAAATAGCTTACAGCATCCGGGGATCCCATGCACTCTCACATCCAAGCACAGGCAGAGCGCATGCGTGTTTTACCTCCTAGATCAAACTACATCGGGTGCTTTTACTCTGGTATGGCCGTAAGCAAAAGCTGCGCTACATAATGCTGGTTATATATTGAAGATCGGGTGGAGCGCTTCCATTGGAAAGAAAAAGATGCATTTCAAAGGCATACACTGATGTCAGGATGAGTACAACAGTAATAAATAAAAGCTTACAGCATTCGATGTTGCAAGGCGGTCTACCAGCCTCGTATACTGAAGCGAACCTTGCGTCTTTAACTTCCAAGATCAGACGCTTTCAAACTGGTATGGCGATAATGAACAGTAGCGTTCCATAATGCTGGTTATAAATTGAAGTTCGGGTGGGTCGCTAACAATGTACAGGATAAAGATTCAGTTCCCAGCCATGCAATGATGGTCAGGTTGAGTAGTACAGTACAGGAAAATAGCTTACAGCATCCGGGGATCCCATGCAGCCTCCCATCCAAGAACTGGCAGAGCGCATGCGTGTTTACCTCCTAGATCAAACTACATCGGGTTTTTACTCTGGTATGGCGTAAGCAAAGCTGCTCTACATAATGCTGGTTATATATTGAAGATCGGGGTGGCGCGCTTCCATTGGAAAGGAAAAGATTCAGTTCAAAGCCATGCAGTGATGGTCAGGATGAAATTAACAAGTAATAAAAAAGCTTACAGCATTCGATGCAAAGGCGGTCTACATCGTATACTGGGCGAACCTTGCGTCTTTAACTTCCAAGATCAGACGCTTTCAAACTGGTATGGCCATAATCAACAGCAGCGTTCCATAATGCTGGTTATAAATTGAAGTTGGGTGGGTGCTAACAGTACAGGATAAAGATTCAGTTCCCATGTGCAGTGATGGTCAGTTAGGCGTACCACAGTACAGGAAAAAGCTTACAGCATCCGGGGATCCCAGGCAGCCTCCCATCCAAGTACTGGCAGAGCGCATAAGTATTTAACCTCAGAGATCAAACTACATCGGGTGCTTTTACACTGGTATGGCCGTAAGCAAAAGCTGCGCTTCATAATGCTGGTTATATATTGAAAATCAGGGTGGAGCGCTTCCATTGGAAAGAAAAAAGATGCATTTCAAAGGCATACACTGATGTTCAGGATGAGTACAACAGTAATGAATAAAAGCTTAAAGCATTCGCATGTTGCAAGGCGGTCTACCAGCCTCCAGATACTGGGCTAACCTTGCGCCTTTAACTTCCAAGATCAGACAGCTTTCAAACTGGTATGGCCATAATCAACAGTAGCGTTCCATAACGTTGCGTGGTAAATTGAAGTTCGTGGGTCGCTAACAATGGAAAGGATAAAGATGCAGTTCCCAGGCATACGCTGATGGTCAGGTTGAGTAGTACAGTATAGGAAAATAGCTTACAGCATCCCGGGATCCCAGGCACTCTCACATCCAAGTACAGGCAGAGTGCATGTGTATTTAACCTTGTAGATCAAACTACATCGTGTATTTTTACACTGGTATGGCCTTAAGCAAAAGCTGCGCTTCATAAGGCTGGTTATATATTGACGATCGGGGTGTAGTAACAATGTGCAGGATAAAGATTCAGTTCCCAGCCATGCAGTGATGGTCAGTTGGCGTACTTACAGTGGGAAAAAACGCATCCGGGACCCCAAAGGCGGCCTCCCCCAAAGTACTGGCAGGCGCGAAATTTTAAACCCTTGGGGGAAAAATTTCCTTGGTTTGCTTTTACACTGGTAGGGCCCGTAAAAAAAGCTCGCTTCATAATCTGGTTTTTTAAAAATCAAAATTTGGGGCTTCCTTGGGAAAAAAAGATGCTTTTAAAAAGGCTTTAACTGATTTTTGGTTGGTACAACAGTAATGAATAAAAGCTTAAAGCATTAATTTTACCCCGGGTCTCCCAACCCCCGGGTACTGGGCAAAACCCGTTTTTTAATTTCCCAAGATCAGGGGGCCCTTTAAAACCTGGTTAGCCAAATAAACAGGGTTCCAAAATCCCGGTTTAAATTGAATTTTTGGGGTTAAAAAGGGAAAAAAGGATAAAGATGCATTTCCCAGGCATCCTTGTGGTCAGGTTGAAAAGAAAAGGGGTGGGGGAAAATCCGGGACCCCGGGCCCAAACCTCTCCAAATACAGGCAAGTGCATGGTAAAACCTTTTTTAGATCAAACTACATCTGTTTTTTTACAGGAGGGCCCTTTGTTTGGGCTGCGGCTTGGGGCTGGTTATAAAATTTAACCGACCCGGGTGTGGGCGCTTCCATTGGAATGAAAAAAGATGCATTTCAAAGGCATACACTGATGTTCAGGTTGAGTACAACAGTAATGAATGAAAGCTTACAGCATTCGATGTTGCAAGGCGGTCTACCAGCCATGTATACTGGCGAAGGAACCGCCTTTAACTTCCAAGATCAGACGCTTTCAAACTGGTATGGCAATAATAAACAGCAGCGCCCATAATGCTGGTTATAAATTGAAGTTAGGGTGAGTCGCTAACAATGTACAGGTAAAGATTCAGTTCCCAGCCATGCAATGATGGTCAGGTGGCGATACTTACAGGTACAGGAAAAAGCTTACAGCATCGGGATCCCAGGCAGCTTCCCATCCAAGAACTGGCAGAGCATATCATATCTAACCTCGTAGATCAAACTACATCGGGTGCTTTTACACTGGTATGGCTGTAAGCAAAAGCTGCACTTCATAATGCTGGTTATATATTGAAGATCGGGTGCGCCTTCCATTGGAAAGAAAAAGATGCATTTCAAAGGCATACACTGATGTTCAGGATGAGTACAACAGTAATGAATAAAAACTTACAGCATTTGATGCTGCAAGGCGGTCTACCAGCCTCGTATACTGGGCTTAACCTAGCGTCTTTAACCTTCCAAGATCAGATGCTTTCAAACTTGTATGGCCATAAATAGTATAGGGGCGTCACTATTATACATCATCAGATTTTGACAGGTGTATGTCCCGCCTACTGGCATTTCTCGGTACCCACCTGTTGCCACCTGGTTACCAGCATTTCCCATGTAAGTCATCAATGGGGGTAGACAGACATCCTGCTCACATCTGCTTGCTGCGCTCGGGGGTGTGTACAGAGAGTACAGAAGGAGTGATTGACAGACCCTGGCGAGAGGATGTACAAGAAAACTTTAGAGAGAATCTATTACACACCAGCGGAACCTGGCAGTACAGCCCAGTGCCCACACCCCATGAGCATCCACGTCACCTTGCCCACCTTGTAAAAACCATGCCCTTTATAAAACAAGGCATATACCCAAGTGTTTAAAACAATAAACTTTCAGAGTGGATGTACAAGGAAAGGTTTTAGAGAGAATCTAGGACACATCCAGGAAAAAACCTGGCAGTGCATCCCAAACACACCCAAGTATATAGCTGCTACTTTGCTCACTATGTAAAAACCACATACCTTTATAAAGCAAGGCATATGGTAGATGCCCAAGTGTTTAAAACAATAACTTCTCAGAGTGGATGTACAAGAAAAAGGTTTTAGAGAGAGTCTATGACACACCCAAGGAACCTGGCAGTACAGCCCAAAACACCCCTTGAGCATCCGTGCTACCTTGCCCAACTTGTAAAACCATGCCCTTTATAAAGCAAGGCATATTTCAGGATACCAAAAGTGATTTAAAACAACAAGTTTTATTCAATTATTCAAAAAAGATACCAAAGTGTCTTAAAAACAAACAAATTTTATTGAAACAAAATTCCAAACATAGCAAAATAAGATCTGGTCTTCACTTTGGAGTTACAAATTGTTTTGTTATACATTAAAATTGTTTAAACTATGAATAAAAGCAGGGAGAAACAGCCGTAAAATAATCACACAAGCTTAATTGTATACAGATTTGCAATTCACTTGAAAAGAAAACAAAACACAAGAAAATGTATAACATATAGGGGTGCAAAAATGGAAAAAAATTCAAAACCAGGTCCAAACCCATCAGTGAGTCGGTAATACACCTAAAATAAAAATGTTTAAGTCAACACATACTTTATATATTTATACTTCACTAAATTATGCAAGCCTATTTTCTCTGTTTGGAACAGAGCCGACCACATAAAGCTGGTCTTCACAGGCTGAATCTCTCCCTGCTCAAATTCAGCTATAATATCATCCATATCAATCTTGATAGCTTTACGAAAACAAGGGAGATTGTACATTTTTAACAAAGCTTGCATTACAGGACACAAGTCTATCTCTTCTAGCCCTTTTGAGCATAAATAAGCTGCGAGTAGTATAGGAGCGCACTATTACACATCATCAGATTTTGACAGGTGTATGTCCCCACTTTGGCATTTCCGGTACCCACCTGCTGCCACCTGGTTAATGGGCATTTCTCGCGCTTCTGATCTCTGCTCGTTGTCGGGTGCGCTGTTTGACCGGCATCGGACTTTGTCAGTCAGTCGCGCGAAGGAAAATGGTCGGCCGATCTTAGCCTTGATGCTAAAACTGGGGCGGATCATCTTTATGATCCGAGACGGACCTTTGGGAGCCTGTAAGGTGTCATAAAAGGTAAGTCATCAATGGGGCGGAGCAGACATCCTGCTCCCATTCGCGCGGAGGCGCCGAGGTGTGTACAGAGAGTACAGAGAGCTGATTGACAGACCCCGGGCAGAGGATGTACAAGAAAACTTTAGAGAGAATCTATTACACACCCAAGGAACCTGGAAAGTTTTTGGTGGTGTTAACAGCTTGTTGAGAAATGCATCAAGTCGTCGGAAAAATGTTAAGCAAAAACGTATTGGAGTGGATGAATAGCCAATATACCTACATGCGTGCACAAACCAGCACGAGCTCAGGTTCAAGAGAAACAGAACAATTGTTTCAACGATTGATGACCAATGGCAAGCAGATTTGGTAGAGATGTGTTATTACTCAAAATTCAATGATAATCATAAATTTATCCTTACCTGTATCGATGTGCTCTCAAAATATGCTTGGGCTGTACCATTAAAGGCCAAGACAGGGAAAGAAGTTTCTCGGGGTTTTAGTTTGATCTTTAGAGAGGGCCGAAGTTCCTAAGAAGCTACAAGACAGACCAAGGCAAAGAATTTCATAACACATTGGTGCAAAACTTCTAAGACAGAACAATATTGTACATTTTGTCACAAACAGCGATGTAAAGGCCAGCATAGTAGAACGGGTTCAATAGAACCTTAAAGTCCAAAATGTGGAAATATTTTACATATGCCAATACTTTTCGGTATATAGATGTCCTGTCAGACTTTCTCCAGAGTTATAACCACAGTTTTCACACCACGATTAAAAACAAGACCTGTAGATGTGACTCCAGAAAATGCTCTGAGTGTTTGGAAAACAGTCTATGGTAGAGACCGGGCAAAGAAAATCTACTCCGTGCACTTCTAAAATAGGTGATCATGTCCAGTTTCAAAAAAATAAATTAAAAAGGTGTATTCGAAAAAAGGCTATGAGCAGTCGTTTACAGATGAGATATTTATTATCTTTGACTGTTTTAAACGGATCAAACCTGTCTATAAACTAAAAGATTACGCAGGTGATGAAATTCAAGGGGACGTTTATGCAGAAGAGTTACAAAAATAAACCCCGATGCTAATCAGGTGTACCGCATCCAGAAAATTCTAGCCACCGCCACCGTAAGTAGAAATAAGCATGTATTGGTAAAATGGCTTGGCTGGGACGAAGAAATTTAACAGTTGGGTCAAGGCTTCCAGAAGTGAAAGACATAAGGAGTTGAGAAAGCAAGCAAGAAAAAAAATGTCTAAAGTCAGAAATGGATTTTATGTGACACTGCCTAGTAATTCATCGGCCAGGACTTTTCCCAAGAACAGATAGCATCATTCACCGTGCAGCTAGCCAAGACCAATAGAACTGTCCAGAGACTGGGAAGTGGGCATTGGTGGAACTGACTTACCCAAAACGCTTCAATTCCATCACCTCAGCCAACACAATTTACACTAATGAATGAGGAAACAAGATCAACAAAATGGACATACACTTTAAACAAAGGTTATTTCAGGAATATAGAAGCATTGTTGTCGGAAATGAATCATGCCATTAATACCAACCCGCCATCACCTAAGACACATACTTAAATACAATCCAGCCAGTAGAACCGTTCAGCCTGATGGGTGATAAAGGCATTTTGCTTCAAGTGTCTGGGGAGCTGTCTTACATTCTCGGTTTGATCATGATAAGCCGTCTTACAAGTCACCTAACTCGGCTGATATCAGGTGGTTTTTCCACCATGTTTGTGTATACAGATATTATCGAACCACAACTTGTTGGAGATACGCATGCCATTACTGAGATGTGTAAACATAAAAGGTGAAGACGGTGCAAATGTCACCATATTTTTGAAAAGCCACACTACATACCTCTCGCCGCAAACCTTCCAAAATATAAGGTTAAACTAAGGCGGACCAGAATAAACCAGTTCCGTTCCAGTATGGTAAAAAAAATAATTTAAACAAGTTGCATTTTTTGTCCAAAGATCTATCAATTTTAAACATGCTTTAAAAAAAAAAACTATGGGATCCACCCTCGCATCTTATTACAAAACACAAGCTGGCAATGGGCTACTGGGTTTTATGGTCTTCCCGGGCCAATCCCCTGGGGGTTTGGTGGTATTTTTAAAAACTCTCTTCAGAAAAACAGTGCCCTCTGTTTAGGCGTGGGCTGAAATTCTAAACCTCATTCAAGTCTGCCAAAGGAAAAACATTGCTAATGATGTCATGATCCCCGTGGCGGAGGTGTAATGAATAAAAATTGCAACCCCAAAAAGGTTTTTGGTTGTTATTTTTAAAAAGAGGTTCAAAAAAAAAAGAAAACACCCCATCTAGCACTGCTAGGCCACCTGCCCACCAGGAAAAAAGGGAAAAAAACTCGACACTCGCCAAAAAAAAAAGAAAGTCAACCAAAAGGGAAAATCCCGAACTAAAACAAAATTCTGGTGATATATTCCTTTTGGGTTTTTTTACACTGTCGTCAGGTAAATGTGCAAAATCGGGAAATGGACTTATTTCAACTGACCCAAAACAAACCAGCATTGAAAAAACTACTATGCGAAAAACCGCCTCTCACAACATTGCCGAAAGTGCTCCCCTTGAGTTTTGGTTTCGAAAGGTCAATACCTGGACCTCAACAACACCTCCTCTTCAAGCTGTAAAACCCCTAAAATTGATGGAACAACTCTGGCTGCCGATTCACATGTTTCCCTTGTAAACTACCGGTTCTTCTTTTTCAGTCAATTTGGGCATCCCGTGAGGGGCAGACTGAAGAAAAAAAAAACTTTACCCATTGAACTTTTTGAAACCATTTTAAATTCGGGGGAGACCCAAAAAAACAATTTTCAGCTGGCTTTCTATAAAACACCCCGGGCCCGCAAAATCACCCTCTGGATGGCCCCCAAAATTTGGGGGGTTTAATAAAAAGGGCTTTTACCCCGACCAAAACCCTTGGGGTTGATTTATTAAGGGGACATCCATGCAGATCTGTTCTTTCAAGAAATTTTTAATTGATGGGGTTGATGTGAAAATAAAGTTGTTCGGGAAAAGGAGACTTTTGTCGATGAGCAATGCTGATCAATTTAAAAGGGCCCCCATATTATCAGCATCATTTTTGTGAAAAGAGTTCAAGGGAACCCCGGTCAGACTGGGTCATGCAGAATTGATGACCCAGCATAAAATCTGTCGGCCGAGTTCAAATGAAAATTTCCCTACCTACTGGTAGTTCGTGTCTGCAACCAGGAAAATCTGTTTCTGGGACAGCTTCCCCAAAAATTGGGTTTTTTTGGGGTTTGTTGACAATGCAGCTTTCAGAGGGAACACACAATTTAATTTTAAACATTTAAAAAACATCAACTTCTTTTCCCTTTACCTGGATGGAGGCAGATACCCAGCAAACCTCTGCAACCCCGATTTTGCTAATGGTACTGTGTCAGAAAATTTTTAACTGGGGGGAAACCGCAGCCGAAGGATGAAAAATAAGGCCCTTTAGTTGATCGTGAAAAAAAGGGGTTTGCTGAAAGGGTATTCACTTTTGAAAACCCTAAGCCTTGATATGAAATCAACAGGGCCTATTCACTCATCAAAACCCCAAACCTCAGGACTGAAATAAAAATTTGCCCCCGGGTGCAAAATCAGTGAAATATGATTGTGTTCGGTTTTTTATAACATCATTGAAATTAACATGCGTCCCACAAGTCATTTTCGACTGGGTTAAAACCAAAAGACATGTTTGAAAATGCGGCCCTCTGGACACCCAGCAGCTCAGGACCACCCTTTTTTGGGAAATTTTACCCCCGGGCCCTTTTTTGGATGTATTCCTTTAACCCCCAAAGGGAAGTTGGCTGCTAGACCTCTATTTAAATTGAAACCGATCCCCATGATAAACCCGGAAAAAATTGGATTGCCATTTTTCCTTGGGATTTATGGAAAAGCTGAAATTTTTTTCTTTTGGATTTGGGTTCTGGGAAAAATTTCCCCAAGTTATTTAAATTTTTTTAAAAAATTAAAAAACCCTTTTCCAATACTTTAAAACCCTATTCAGTTACAGGGTTTTTTTTCCACCACCTTTTGGGCACCAATTTTTTTATTTGAATCAAAAAAACAAAAAGGGCTTACCATAAACCAGAATGGCCTTGTATCCAGGAGATGTTCATCTAAATGACCAGATGGTTTTTAATATTTTCATCAAATAAAAAGGGGGCAAACTGAAAATATGGTGGACATTTTCCCCGAAATCGAAAAAAGTCAGTCATGTGTTTGCTTTTTCTGAAATATATATGGAAAAAAAAAAAAGTTACAATTATGTTATTCCCTTTTTTTAAAAATAAAAAAAAAATAAAAAGAACTATTAACAACATAAAAGTGTCTGTGGTTATTTTATTTAATAATCCAATAATCAGACAATAAAAAATTTAAAAGGGGTTTTTATGTTTATATTTTATTTTTTTATTTTTTTTAAATTTCACACAAGTTTAAAACATGATGTAAAAAAATTTTTTACAGAATTAACAAGTCATGGTACAATCAAACAAAAAAAAAATGATACAATCAAACAAAAAAGATCTAAATGAAAATACTAATAATGGGCATAATACACAATAATAAAAAACTGTACATTAAAAAGTTGCTTCCTTAATTTTCTAATCATTAATACAGTGATATAAAAATATTTTCAAGTTTTGACCAATTAAAAAAATGATCTAAAAATTAAAAAAATAATAATGGTCATAATACACAATAATAAACAGCCCTATTAAAACACTATTTTCTACATTTTTTTTTTTAAAAAAACTTTTATTCATACGGTTGGGCCCGCTGTGTTTTAAATAGTTGACCTTTTTCAAAGACTGTCCGTTTTCTTATCTGTCTAGATAATCCTTGTTTCAGGGTATGGGTGGAAGGGCCCGGTCGAGCGTTGATGGAAAATCACGTGATTTTGGGGAGGCCAAGGGTGTTTACTGGTTTTTGAATCGGCTTTTGCACCAATCTCGAAATAAAACCCCCCGCCATGTTGGGGGAAAAAAGGACCCGGGCACGTTAATTTCACCCCATAGCGTTAAAAAAAATAAATCAACCTTTTTTGGTTTTTCCCCTCTTTTTAATGTACGTGTTTGCGTAGCGAACGTCAGATCAACCATATTTGTGCCAATAAGGGTATGCCTTTATATAAAAAATTTCCCCCCTTTAATTCCCGGGGCCCTTGTGGACGGGTTTTGGGGCATATTCCAATTGCTTTGTTTTTTCCGGTGTCTCTGGGGACGGATTCCAAAAAATTTTTTGACAAATTTACCCGTGTCATTGGTCGGGTGCAACGTGGGCTGGGATGGCCTTCAGTTTCTGGTGAAATGGGGGTCAATGTAGGCTTCCGGGGATTCCCCTTGTCTCAATAGACTCAAATAACCTTTCCCAAAATATGAAAATACAGTTCCCTTTTTTATGCATTTATAGGGCGCTATTTTTAAAATACTCCCCCATTTCATGGTCAAAAGTTTGCATAGTATTTTTTGTCATATCTGTTTCCCCCACCGACGGTGTTTGGACTTACCCAGTTGCTGTTCTGGTACAAAACATTTTCTCAGTGTACTCCATTTACGATTCGAAATTAGACCGGTGGTAAAGGGATTCTATCCGAGTAGTTGACCGATAAATCCACCAGACTGATTTATAATACGTTTTTTTCGTTTTAATAGTAACTTTTTTGTGCTCAGATTTTTATAACAATCGTTTCTTTTTAAGAATGCCAATCTGTCGGGAAATTTAAAAGGGTAAGCTACCCTTAGTACATTGAGTGCAATTTCACAAATACCAAATTAAATCGTCAGAAGCTGCACACAAAATGGACTTTCTCTGTTTTGGTTTTGCCTTTATAAGCAATCGCATGAGCTGTAAATTTCGTTTAATCCTGGACGACATTTGTCAGGATGACGTCTTTCCAAATGACGTCAGGGGGCCCCTAAAATCAATTTTTACCCTGGGCTTTTTAAACACGTAAGCCACTGGGGCTGCGATGGGTATGTGGATGCTCTGAGACGAAAATCATCTGTATTAGTATTTAAATCGAACAGTAGGAAACCCCCAAAGGGTGACTTAGTGGGATCCTCATAAGCTTCGAGAAAGTAGCGCCACCTTTGGGTACATTTGACAGGCCAATATTGATATTTTTTTGTCTGTCTCTCGGTTCTTAAACAAAACAATGTATTTAGCATTTAAAGTAATTGTTCGGTTCTGTTTCCTGGCAAAAGATTCTGAACAATATAGATTCAACTCAATTTCTATGATGAACATACTTTGTGAATGCCAGTTCCAACTCATACTTTTACAGGCCGATTGCATGAGATCATCCGACAACTAAGTTTATTTTATCCGGGGCAACAACCATCATCATTTTAAGGGGTGGAGACCTTCAAAAATTTATGTGTCGTTTTTAATCAATTCTGTATAGAGGTTCCCAAAACGGAATAACAATACAGGATATTTTTTGGTTGGGGGGAAAACACCCTTTTAGCCCCCGATTCAAATAATTTTTTCACAAAATAAATTTTCCCAGTTATGGGCCCAAAAACAAAAAAAGGGGGTTAATTTTAAACAAGGCGTCCATTCTAATTATGTATTTATCTCAGAATCAATAGCCAAAAGGTAATGGGGGGTGAAATTTTTTTTTAAATCGGGGCGCCATATACAATTTTTTGTTTTTTTTTTATTTTCGGGTTTCATTTTAGTTTTCGTTTTCCCCGGACAATCCCAAAATTTTTCAACTTTGATATTTTATCTCAAACCGGGTTTTTACCTGCATAAAATAGAAGTTTTTTTTAAGCTTTAAAAATTTAAACCCTTTTCACTTTTTAAATTTAATGTTATCCTTTTAAACTTTTAGAAAAGGTTTTCCCCTTTGGGAAATTTTTAAAAATAATTTTTTTGGCCCCGTGTTTATAAATTCAGTGATGTATTTTTTCCCTTTGTTCCCTCTTCGTCAATTCTCTAAATAGCACCCAATTTCTGGGCCCCATTCTTTTTTGGGAAATATAAAGGGGTGAATCCGTGCCCCGGGTTGGGTATTCTTTCGTTCGTTTTTTTTTAAAGATTATACAATTCAAATTTTTTTATAACCCCGAGTAAAACAAATAAAAAATTTTACATTGGGGGTTGTGCTGTAAACGATCTTTATCGTATGTCCAAGTCCCAGGCACATTCAATAAAAAAACCCACAAGTAGATACCCATTTAATTTGGGGGGCCCAAACAATAATTCAAAAAATTGTTTGGTCGTAATTTAAGATGTATGGGCAAATTAGGTCTTTGTCAAACTTCCCCCTGGGAATTTAAAAAAAGGTTTTCCTTTGTCTTTTCCCGGTTTTTTTTTTAAAAAGGGGTTCTTTAAAATTGGGTTACACCTTCCTTTTCATAAAACAGGATACAATGTTACTTTTCCCTGTTTTAGGCAGCTCTCAGGAAAAAGAAGATTCTTGCTTAGTTTTTAAATGGGCATTAATATACCCCCGAAAAAGTTCGTAGAATTTTTAAAATCCAAACCCACATAAATTTTGTACCCCCCTTTTGGTGGCTGAAAAGAAATTTGGGGGTTTTGCCCAGAAACGGTGGCGCTCTCTCCCCCTGGGGGTGTGGGGGTGTCTGCTGTTGTGTTACCCAAGTTTGAAAAAGGTAAAGTCAGCTTTTTTTTTTTTTTTGCATGGCAAAACGGGGAATAAAAATTTTGGGGGAATTTTTTTAAAAACTAAGAAACCCGTTTCTAAGGGTTTCCCAAAAATCCTTAAAAAAATTTTTTTTTGGGATGACCATTGGATATTTTTGGTTTTTATTCACAAAAGGAAATATAAACTCGGGAAATCATAGTAATGGTTTTTTTCCCCCCCCCTTTGGGATTATAAGCGTGATGAAATTTGTTCTCCCGGAAAAAGTTTCCCTGGGTTTCAAAATCGGGCGGGCGTTTTTTTTCAGAAAAATTTTTCCCCAGGATGTTTTCCGGAAGCCAAACCCATTAAATTTTCCCCCAGATTTGATGCACCGGGAAACCCCCTGCATTTTAAGTAGTTAATTTTTTCCATTATTTTTAGAATAAAAACCCCAAAATGTCGTGTTTGTAACACTATTCCATGTTTTTTTCATTAACAGAATTAAAAACCATGGTAAAGAAACCCCTTTAAAATTTCAAAACCCACCCTTTATACCTTTTATTTTCTTACCCGTCTGGGAAAATTTTTTCCTTCGCATTTCACCCCAAAAGGTTTTTAACACCGAATATCTTTTTTTATCTTGGTTCTATATCATGAGCCATTGAAGGGGTGGGTAGAGTCCTCTTTTTTTTTGGTGTTTTTTGGGGGGCCCAAAGCTAGGGTTTTTATCATGAAAAATTTTAAAAAGGATAAACTTTTTTTCCCATACAGACCTGTTGAGTAACATATTGAAAAGGATCAAAAAGAAAATTATTTTTGTTTTTTGGCCAAAATTTTTTCGTTTTAAATCAATGTTTGTTTTTGGTGATCTCCAGGGCCTCCCCTGAACAAGATCCCGCCGACCAAAAATTTCCCAACATCTAAGCGGCGGTACTTTTTTAAATTTCCCCCTTTTTTTGAAAATAAAATTTACGTCATTCTTGTTTTGGGGAATCCATAAAGAAAATCTTTCTTCTGTCTGGCATCATACTTTCTACACCATAAAATTCTACAGCCGGTGGGGGCCCCAACAAAATTTTTGGGTTTTTCTGCAGTGTTAAAAATGGGGAAAATAACCCCCCCCCCTTTTTTTTTTTAAAAATTTTTTTTTTTGGGAAAAAAAAATTTTTTTTTCACTGGGAAAAAAAAATTTTTTTTTAAAAACCCCCCTTTTTTTTAAAAAAAAATTTTGAAAGGGGTTTTTTTTTCCCGAATTTTTTTTAAAAAAAAAAAATTTTTTTGGGGGTTTTTTTAAAAAAAATTTTTTTTTTTTTTTTTGGGGGGGGGGAAAATTTTTAAATTTTTTTGGGGGGGTTTTAAAACGGGGGGGTTCCCCAAAAAAATTTTTTTTTAAAAAAAATTTTTTTTTTAAAAAAAAAAAATTTTGGGGGTTTTTTATTTAAAAAAAAATGGGTTTTTAAATTTTTTTTTGAAAAAACAAAAACCCCTTTTTTTAAAAAATTTTTTTTTTTTTTTTAAAAAAAATTTCCCCAAAAAAATTTTGGGAAAAAAATTTTTTTAAAAAAAAAAAAAAATTTTTTAAAAAAAAAAAAAAAAAATTTTTCCCGGGGGAGGGTTTTTTTTTTTTCCCCCCTTTTTTTTTTAAAACCCCAAAAATTTTTTTAAAAATTTTTTTAAATTTTAAAGGCCCCAAAAAAAAAAAAAAACCCCCCAAAAATTTTTTGGAATTTTTTTCTTTTTCTTCCCAAAAAAACCAAAAACCCCCCAAAAAAAAATTTTTTTTTTTTTGGGGGGTTTTTAAATTTTTTTTGAAAATTTTTAAAAAAAAAATTTCCCCCCTTTTTTTTTTTAAAAAAAAAAAAGTAAAATTTTTTTACTTTTTTAAAAAAAACCAAAAATTTTTAAAAATTTTTTAAATTTAATTTTTTTTAAAAAAAAAAAATTCAAAAATTTAAAAAAAAACCCAAAAAATTTTAAAAATTTTTTTTTAAAAATTTTTTTTCCCAAAAAAATAAATTTTTTTAAAAAAAAACCCAAAAAAAAAACCCCCCAAAAAAAAAAATTTTTCCCTTTTTTTTTTAAAAATTTTAAAATTTTTTTAAAATTTTTTAAAAAAAAAAATTTTCATTTTTAAAAAAAAAATTTTTTTTTTAAAAACCCCCCTTTTTTTTTTTTTAAAAAAAATTTCCCCCCAAAAAATTTTAAAAAAAAAAAATTTTTTTTAAAAATTTTAAAAAAAATAAAAAAAATTTTTTTTTCAAATTTTTTAAAAAAAAAAAAAACCATTTAAAAATTTTTTTTTCAAATTTTTTTCCCCCCCAAAAAAAAAAAACCCCCTTTTTAAAAACCAAAAAAAAATTAAAAAAATTTAAAAAAAAAAAAATATTTTAAAAAACCCCCAAAAACCCAAAAAAAAAACCCCAAAAATTTTTTTTAAAAAAAAAATTTTAAAATTTTTAAAAAAACCCCAAAAAAAAAATTTTTTAAAAAAAAAACAAAAAATTTCCCCCCAAAAAAAAAATTTTTCCCCCCCCCCCAAAAAAAAAAATTTTCCCCCCAAAAAAACAAAAAATTTTTTTAAAAATTTTTAAAACAAAATTTAAAATTTTTTTTTTAAAAATAAAATAAAAAAACCCCCAAAAATTTAAATTTAAAATTTAAAAAAATTTTTTTTTTTTTTTTTTTAAAAAAAACCCCCCCCCGGGGGGTTTTTAAAAAGGGGGGAAAAAAAGTTTAAAAAAAAATTTTTTTTTTAACCCCTTTCCAAAAAAAAATTTTAAAATTAAAAAATTTTTTTTTAAAAAATTAAAAAAAATGGTTTTTAAAAAATTTTAAAAAAAAACAGGGGTTTTTGGGGGGGTTTTTTAAAAAAAATTTTTTTTTTTTTTTTTTTTTTAAAAATTTAAAAAGGGAAAAAATTGGGGAAACCCCAAAAAAAATTTTTTAAAAAAATTTTTTTTTTTTAAAAAACTTTTTTTAAAAAAATTTTTAAAACCAAAAATTTAAAAAAGGGGGGAAAAAATTTTTTTGGGGGAAGGGGGGGGGGGCCTTTTTTCCTCTTTTTTGGGGGTTGGGGGGAAAAAAAAAAAAAGGGGTTTTTAATTTAAAAAAGGGGGGGTTTTTTTGGGGGGAAAATTTTTTTGGGGGGGGGAAAAAAAAAAAAATTTCCCCCCCCCCCCCCCCCAATTTAATTTTTTTTAAAAAAAAAACCCCCCCCCCCCCCCACCCCGGAAAATTTGGGGGCCCCCCCCTTTTAAAACCCCCCAAAAAAAGGGGTTTCCGGGGGAAAAAACCCGGGTTTAACCCTTTTTTTTTCCCCCCGGGGGGGGGGGAAAAAAAAAAAAAAGAAAAGGGGGCCCCTTTAATTTTTTTCCCAAAACCCCCCACGTAAAATTTTTGGAAAAAAGGGGCCCAAAAATTTTTTTTTTTTGGAAAAAAACCAAAAAAATTTTTTTCCCCCCCCCAAAAAAAGGAAAGGGAAAAGGGGGAAAAAAATTCCCCCCCCCCCTTTAAAATTTTTTTTGGGCTTTAAAAAAAGGGGGGAAATTTTGGAAAAAAACCCCCCCCAAAAATTTTAAAAAAAAAAAAAAAAAACCGCAATTTTTAAAACCCTTAAAAAAAAAAAACCTTTTTCCTTTTGGGGCCCAAAAAGGGAAAATTTTGGGGAAAAAAAAAATTTTTTTTTTTTAAAAAACCCAAACCCCTTTTTAAAAAAACTTTTTTTCCCTTTTTTTTAAAAACCCCCCCCCGGGGGGCCCCCCTTTTTTTGGGGGGGGGGCCCCCCTTTTTTTTTAAAAAATTGGGAAAAAAAAAGGGGGGGGGGAAAAAACCCCTTTTTTAAAAATTTTTGGGTTTTTGGGTTTTTTTAAAAAAAATTTTTTTAAATTTTTTTTTAAAAGGAAAAATTTTTTCAAAGGGGGGGGAAAAAAAAAAGGGGGGAAAAAAGGAAAAGGGGGGAAAAAAAAGGGGGAAAAAAGGGTAAAAAAAATTTTGGGGTTTTTTTCCCCAAATTTTTCCCCCCCCCTTTTAAAACCCTTTTTTAAAAACCCCCTTCAAATTTTTTAAAAAAATTTTTTTTTCCCCCCCCTTTTTTTTCCCCCCCCCTTTTTTTTTTTTCCCCCTCCCTTTTTTTTTTCCGGGGGGAAAAAGGGGGGGGGGAAAAAAAGGGGGGGTTTTTTTTTTTCCCCCCGGGGGGCCCCCGGGGGTTGGGGGGAAAAAAAAGGGGGTTTTTTAAATTCAAAAAACCCCCCCAAAAACCCCAAAAAGGGGGGGAACCCCCCAAAAAAAAAGGGGGGTTTAGGGAAAAAGGGGGTTTAAAAAATTTTTTTTTAAAATTTTTAAAATTTTTTTTTCCCCCCATTTTCCAAAAAACCCCCAAATTTGAAAAAATTTTTTTTTTTTTTTTGGGGAAAAAAATTTTTAAATTTCAATTTTAAAAAAATTTTTTGGGGAAATTTAAGCAAAACCCCCCCCCAAAAAAAAATTTTTATTCCTTTTTCCCCGGGTTTTTTTTTTTCCCCCTTTTTGGGGGTTTAAAATTTTTTTTGGCGGGCCCCTTTTGGGGGGAAAAAATTTTTTTTAAAAAAAATTTTAAAGGGGCCAAAGGGGGGGGCCCCTTTTCCCCTTTTTAAAAACCCCCCCTTTTCCCCCAAAAAACCCAAAATTTTGGGGGGCTTTGGGGGCCCCCGGGGGGGGGGGGGGGAAAAAAAAAATTTTTTAAAAAATTTTTCCCAAAAAAGGGGGGAAAACCCCCCCCGGGGGGGAAAAAAAAAAAAAAAACCCCCCCAAAAAAAAAAAAAAAGGGCCCCCCCAAATTTTTGGGGCCCAAAAATTTTTTTGGGGGGGCCCCCCAAAAAAAAGGTTAAAAAAAAGGGGGAATTTTGGGGGGGCCCCGGGTTCCCCCCCCGGGGGGAAAAAAGGGGGGAAAAAAAGGGGGCCCCCCAAAAAAAATTTTTCCCGGGCCCAAATTTTTTTTAAATTTTTTTCCCCAAAAATTTAAAAAAAACCCCCTTTTTAAAAAGCCCAAAAAAGGGTTTGGGGGGGGGTTTTTTGGGGGCCCCCCCTTTTTTCCCTTTTTTTTTGGGTTTGGGGGGGGGCCCCTTTTTTTTTCCGGGGGGGGGGGCCCCCCTTTTTTCCCCCCTTTTTTAAAATTTGGGGGTTTTTTTTTTTCCCCTTTCCCCCGGTTCCGGGGGGGAAAAAAATTTCCGGGCCCCGGACTGCCCTTTCCCAAAACCCCCCCTTTTCCCCCCCCGGGGTTTTTCCCCCCGGGGTTTTAAAACCCCCCGCCTTTGGGGAAAAACCCGGGGGGAAAAAAATTTTTTTCCCCCTGAAGGGGGAATTTTTAAATTTGGGGTCCCCTTTAAAAAACCCCGGGGGGGGAAAACAACCCCCCTTTTTTCCCCCCCTTTTGGGAAAAAGGTTTTTTTTTTCCCCAAAAGAAAAAACCCGGGGGGGGGGGGGTTTTGGGGGGTTTTGGGGGGGCGGTTTTTTCCCTTGGGGCCCCGGGGGGGGGGGGGTTTTTTTTTGGGGGGGGAACCCGGGGGGGAAAAAGGGGGGGGGGGGAAAAAAGGGTTCCCTTTTTTTTTTTCCCCCAAAAAAAACCCCCCCCCAAAAAAAATTTTTTTTTGGGGGCCCTTTTCCTTTTTTAAAAAAAATTTTTAAAAATTTTTTTTTTTGGGGGGGGGCCCCCCCAAAAAAAAAAAAGGGCCCCCCCCCCCCCCCAAAAAAAAAAACCCCCAATTTTCCCCCCCCTTTTCCCTTTCCTTTTGGGGGGGGGAAAGGGCCCCCAAAAAAAAACCCCCCCCCCAAAAAAGGGGGGGCCCCCGGGGTTTTTTTTCCCCCCCCCCCCTTTTTTAAAACCCAAAGGGCCCAAAAAAATTAAAAATTTTAAACCCCCGTTAAAAAATTCCCCCCCGTTTTCCCAAAAATTTTTTTTCCCCAAAGTTTAAAAATTTTTAAAAAAGGGAAAACTTTTGGGGGGGGGAAAAAAAAAAGGGGGAAGGTTTTTTTTTGGGTTTCCCGGGGTTTTTTTGGGGGGGGGGGAAAGGTTTCCCCCCCCAATTTAATTTTTTTTTTTGGGGGGTTTTTTGGGGGGGGGGGGTTTTGGGGTTTTTTTTTGGGTTTTTTAAACCTTTTTTCCCCCCGGGGGGGAAAAAAAAAAAATTTTTTTTAAAAAAAAAAAAATTTTTAAAAAAAAAAACAAAATTTTTTTTAAAAAAAAAAAAAAAAAAAATTTCATTAAAAAATTTAACCAAAAACAAAAACCCCCAAAAAAAAAAAAATTTTTTTTTTTCCTAAATAAAATTTAAAAAAAAAAAAAAAAAATTTTTTTTAAAAATTTTTTTAAATTTTCCGGGGAAAAAAAAAATTTTTTTTTTTTAAATTTTTTTTTTTTTTTTTTAAAAATTTTAAAAAAAAAAAAATGGGGGTTTTTAAAAATTTTTAAACCCAAAAAAAAATTTTTAAAAAAAAATTAAAAAAATTTTTTCCCCTTTTTTTTTTTTTTAAAAAATTTTTTTTTTTATTTTTTTAAGTTTTAAAAAAAAAATTTTTTTTACCTTTTTTTTTTAAAAAATTAAAATTTTTGGGTATAAATTAAAAAAATTTTTTTTTTTTTTTAAACAATTTTAAAAAAGGGAAAAAAATTTTAAAGGGCCCAAAAAAAATTTTTAAAAATTTTTTTTTGGGGGGTTTTTTTTAAAAAAACCCCCGGGGGCCCCCCTTCCCCCAAAAAATTTTGGGGGTTAAAAATTTCCAAAAAATTTTTTTTTTTTTTCTTTAAAGGGAAAATTTTTTTTTTGGGTTTTAAGGTTTTAAAAATTTTTGGGTTGGGTTTTTTTGGGGGGGAACCCCCTTGGGAAAACCCCCCCCCAAAATTTTAAAAATATTTTTTTTTTTAAAAAAAATTTTTTTTTTTTTTTATTAAAAATGGGTTTTTCCCCGGGGCCTTTTTTTTCCCCAAAAGGGGGCCCCCCGGGGGGGGTTTTTTTTTTGGGGGGGGGGCCCCCAAAATTGGGGGGAAAAAAAATTTTTTTTTTTTTGGGGAAAAAGGGGGGTTTTTATTGGTTTTTGGGGGAATTTTTTAAAATTTTTTTTTAAAAAAAAATTTTTTTGGGCCCCCCCAAATTTAAAAATTTTTTTAAAAAAAACCCCCCCCCTTTAAAAAATTTGGGGTTTTTTGGGGGGTTTTTTTCCCCCTTAAGGGGGGCCAAAAAAATTTTTACCTTTTTAAAAAAAAAACCCGGTTGGGTTTTTTGTTTAAAAAAAAGGGTTTTAAATTTTTTCCCCCCCCTTTTTTTAAAAGGGGGGGGGCCCCCCCCTTTTTTTTTTTAAAAAGGGGGGGGGGGCTTTTTTTTTAAAAAAAAATGGGGTTTTCCCCCCTTTTTTTTTTCCCTTTGGGGTTTTTTAAAAAACCCCCCCCGGGGGGGGGGGGGGGGGGCCCTTTTTTAAATTAAAAACTTTTTGGGGGGGAAAAATTTTTTCCCCCCTTTTTTTTCCCCCCCAAAACCCCCCCCTGGAATTTGCTTTTGGGGGGCCCCCCCCTTAAACCCTTTTGGCCCAAAATTTTTTCCCTTTTTTTTTTTTGGGGGCCCCCTTTTTGGGGTTTGGGGCTTGTTTTTTTTTGGGGGGGTTAAATTTTTTTTTCCCCCCTTTTTTTAAAAGGGGGGGCCCCCTTTTTAAAAAAAACCTTTTTTGTTTTTCCCCCCCCGGGGTTTTTTAAAAAAAAAAAAAGGGGGGGTTTTTTTTTAAAGGGTTTTCCCCGGTTTTAAAAAAAAAATTTTCCCTTTTTTTTTAAAAAAAAATTTTTAAAAACCCCCCTTTTTTGGGGCCTTTCCCCCCCTTTTAAAAGGGGGTTTGGGCCCCCCAAAAAAAATTTTTTTTTTTAAAAAATTTTTTTTAAAAAAAAATTAAAAATTTTTTTTTAAAAAATTTTTTTCCCCGGGGGGAAAAAAAAAATTTTTTTTTTAAAAAAATTTTTGGGTTTTTTTTTTTTTTTTTTCCCAAGGGTTTTTCCCCCGGGGAAACCCTTCCCCTTTTTAACCTTTTTTTTTAAAAAAAAAAATTTTCCCCCCTTTTTTTTTTTAAAAGGGGGGCCTTTGGAAACGGCTTAACCCCGGCACCCCCCCAAAAAAAAATTTAAATTTTTTTTAAAATCGGTTTGGGGTTCCCCATTTCCCGGGGAAATTTTTTGCCGGGGGAAAATTCCTTCCAGGGAATTTTAAACCCCTTGGGAAAAATTTTTTTTCGCATTTAAATTTCCCCGGTTATGTTATTGGGGGTTATTTTTTTTCTTTTGGATTAATTTTTAAATTGCAGATTTTTTAATATTTTTTGTTTGAAACAACCCCGGTTGGGCAAACTTTTTGTAAATTTTAAAATCTTTGGAAACTTTTCAATTCCTGCTCTGTGGGTTTTAAATAAAATCTAAAGAAAAATATTTAATAGTATCTGGAAAATACTTTTTAAAATTGTAAACTTAACCTTTTTTTATGTTAATAAATTTTGGTTCCCCCGGGCCTTTTTTATTAAAATTTTTCAACTTTTTAGTAAAAGTTTTCCCATAATTGGGCTGGACCCCCACGCCCAAAAAAAGGGCAAAACCCGACTCAATCTTTAGAAATTAAAAAAATAAATTAAAAAAAACTACCCCGGGCAAAAACCCGAATTCATTAGTTAAAATTTGGGGGTTTTGGGCGTTTTGGGGAAACCTTTCGGGATTTGGTAACAAAAAAAGTCTGCAAAGGGGGTTTTCAAGGATTCCTTGGTTTGTTTCAATTTGGGTCCCTTGCAATTCTTACTCCAACCCATTTGTTTCAGCTTGGTAAGGTTATAACCCGTTTTTTGGAATGCATAAGGGCCCTTTTTACAATAAAAAGTTAAACCGGGGTTTTTTTTATCCAAAAACCTGTGGGAAGGCCCAAAAATTGGTTTGAAATTTTTGTTTTTTTTGTAGGCGTTATGTCAAAGCAATTTTACCGTAAAAATTTTTAAAATATTAAAATAATAAAATAAGGGCCAGGTAGGGTTTTAAAAGATTTTTATAAACACCTTGAATTAGAGTAAATAATGGAATTTTATTATTTTTTTTTATTCATAAATATATTACCAAAGAATGAAGAAAAAATTGGGCCCCTTTAAATTTTAAAAAAATCCTTTTTTTATAACATGCTTAAATTAGAGAAAAGCCCCCCAAAATTCTAAAATTTTTTTCCCCACCCCCCCCCAAATGGGTTAAAAGGGGTTTTATTTACCCCAAAGGGTTTTCAATTTTTTTTGGGGTTTTCCCCGGGGGTTTTTTTTTTTTAAATCTTTCCGGTTTTCCCCCCAAAAAAAAATTTTTTTTTTTTAAAAATTTTCCCCTTTTTTTTACCGTCAACCCGGGATTTTTTTTAAAAAGGGATTTTAGCTTTTTTTTAAAAAAAAGTCCCACCCTTTTTCCCAAAAAAAGTTGTTGCCGGGGATCCTTTGGGTTTAACCCCCGGGGTTGGGCCCCCCAAAGGGCCTAATCGGGTTTTAAAAATTCAAGCAAAGATAAAATTTTTACTAAATGTTAATTAATAATAAATTTAATAGGTGGTTAAAATTCAAATGGTTTAAAAAATCCTTATCCTTGTAAAAGGGAAAATTATTAATATTTATTTTTTTAATTACTATGGCACCAGAAGAACAATAAAATTGGACGAAGGAATTATTTCTGAAAATTTTTTTTTAATCGACTGGTGTTCCGAATAAACCCGTAAGGGAAAGAAAAAAGCTTTAAAGGGAGAGGGAAAAAGATACCTTTTTTATTGGAAAATCAGTTATTCTTTTGGGGAAAATGAAGGGAAACCCGGCCCCAGGAAAGTCCAGGGACTTCTCCGGTTGGCCATTAGGAGAAGGTTGGCAAATTTTACATGATAGCCCTTTTTCCTGGGCCCTTTGGGTCATCCTCAATAACCCCAAATGGGGCAAAAGGGGGCGGGCTACCCAACCCGGGCAAACCGGAGGCCAAGCTGGGCCCCCTTTTGGAAAAATGGCTATAAACCTGACCGGGTTTTGGGCCATTTCCTGGTAGACCGGTTTGGGGTCCCAAGGGTCTTCTAGGGGAATTTAAACCGCTAGCCCCCTTCCCCCCCTCCTGTCGGTTTTCCGTAACCCCAAACGATGGGTTTGGCCGAACCTTTCCACGCCAGGGGCCCGTTTGGGCCTGAATGAAAACGAAAAGTTAGGTGCCACCAGGGTGGGTTTCCTTTTGCCTAAGAAATTATCTGGGCCAAATGTTCGGGGCCCCCGTTAAATTTGGTGGGCGCCAGCTCATGGAAAGCGCTAATGACCTTTAAGGCGAAGCGGACCCACTCAGTTGCTGCAGGTGGGCTGACCAAAACCTCAAATTTCCGTTACAATTTTTTCATTTTTTGCTGAAAAACTTTCAGGAAAAACCAAGCCTTTAAATTTTTTTTGGGTTTTTTTTTTTCCCCCCCCGGGGAAAAAGTTTTTTCCCTTTTTTTTGGGGAAAAAACCCCAATTTCTTTGGGGTCAATTTTTGGGGTTGGGGGGAAAAAAAGCCCTTAGGGGGTTTTTGAAAACGGGCCGTAAGATTTAAAAGGGGAAAGAATTTTTTAAGGGGGCCCCAAAGGGGGCTTAGAATTTCCCCCTCACCTTTGAAAAAATGGGGGGGGACACTTTTTTCAAACCAAACCCCCCAAAACGTTTTCCCCCCCCCTTTTTGCCGGGGGGGGCAGGGGGACAACACCCCGCCCAAAAAAATTTTAATAGGGTCCTTTTTCCTGCTTTTCAAAGGTGGAAATTTTCCCCTCCCCCGTTGGGTTTTTTGCCCAAAAAATTTTTTAGGGGACCGGGCCCGGGGGGAACCCTGTTTCCAGCAGCATTAAAAACCCCCTTTGGGCATTGGGGGCACCCGGGGGGACCGTTTCCTTTAACTTGGGGGCCCCCGCCCGGGGAAAAAAAAAAGGGGGGGGGGCAAAGGGCCCTTTGGGGGAATGAAGGGTTGGGGGAAATTGCTTTACCCCATGGTTTTTGGACAGGCCAAAATTTTAAATCTTGTTTCAGTATTTTTGGGGGAAATTTCTTCCCAACCTTCTTTTAAAAAATAATATTTTTTTAAAATTAAAAAGGGGGAAACTAAAAGGTTTTAAAAAAAACGAGGGGGGCCCCGTTTTCCCCCCCACCCTCGCATTTCTTTAAAGGTTTAAAAAACCCCTTTTACCCGGGGGGATAAAAAGGGGGTTTTTAAAACTTTTCGAACCGGCGCCCTTAACTCTTAAGGGGGGCCCCTGGCTGGGGCCGTTTGGGTCCCCCCGGAAAATTTAAAAATTCCCAAAAATTTAAAGGGAGGGGGCCCGAAATTTTTGGGGAAAATAAACAAAATTTTTTTCCTGGCTAGGGCCTTTGATACCATCGACCCATTTTGGGGGGGGTCAAAATAACAAGGGGGTTCCCCCCGGTTTAAGGCAAAAAAAGGAAACCCCCCCTTTAAATTCCCCCGTAAACGAAATTACGGTAGGTTTTTTGGGCCCTGCCCCCAGGGGGGACCTAGCGCCCTTTTCCCAAATGGGGAACCCCCCCCTTTTCTTTCCTAATAAAAATTTTTAGGAAAATGGGGGCCCGTTCCCCATAAAAAATTAAAGGACCACGCTTTTAAATTAGGGAGTCCCCCTTTTCCCTTAAAAAACGGGCTTTTTCAAAACCCCGGGGGGGAAAAAACAAGGGGTTTTTGGGCCCCCGCCTTTTATGGGGTTCTTTTTCGGCCCCAAGGGGGGTTGGGGGGGAAAAAGGCCACGAATTATTAGAAAAAAACGGGTGGTATTTTCCCTTTTTTTTTTCAGACCAGTCCCCCAGATACGGTTGGGGGGGGGAAATTCCCCGGTTCTTTTTGGCCCCTCCTAACAAAAGTTTGGGGGGTTTACCCCGGGGGTTCCCCGAAAAATTTTAAAACGAATTTTTTAAATTTCAGCAAAAAGGGGGGGAAAAAAAAACCGGAAATAAACGAAGGGAAACCCCAAACCCCCCCCCGGGGGGGAAAATTTTAAACCCCCCCCCCCTACCCCATTCCCCCCCTTAAAATTTTTCCCCCGGACAAAAACCCCCGACAGGAGGGAGGTCTTTCGACCGGCTTTTGGGGGGGTTCTGCTTCCCCCCAAGGGCCCCCGGGGGGAACTCGAATTTGGGGGGGGGGGCCCCCCCCCCGGGGGGAAACCCCCAAAGGGGTTTTTAGGAGCAGGGGCAAAACCCCCTAATTCCGGAGGGCGCCAAAACAAGCCCCCCAACCCCAAAGACCCGGGTTTTTCGGCGGCCCCGGGGCCAACCCCGGGGTTTTCCCCCCCAGGGGGCCCCGGGGGTAAAGGGGTGGTTTATGGGGGCACTCCCCAAAAGAAAAACCCCGCCCTTTTCCCCCCCCCCTTTGGCACCCCCCCCACCCTGGTTATCTGCTTCACCTCCACATTCTACAGACTGGTATTCTTCTAAATGATGACATCGCTATCCTGCTTTATGGGTTGGTTTCATTGTTGCAGAATCCATGTCTTGCTTCTTAAAACAAAACAGATGATGGTGTGTCGCCGAGATGGATAGATAGACAGATAGATACCTTATTAATGACAGATAAATAATTTATTAATTCCCTGTGACAGACAGATAGATACTTTATTAACCCCCAGACAGACAGATAGATAAATAATTTATTAATTCCCAGACAGACAGATAGATACTTTTATTAAAGAGACGGATAAATAATTTATTAATCCCCAGACAGACAGATAGATACTGTATTAACCCCCAGACAGATAGATACTTTATTAATCCCCAGCAAGAACTCTTGATGTGGCAAGCAACACAGGTAAGCCGGAACGTTAAGCTGATGCTGTGATGGACCAGAGAGAACGGCTCACTGACTGGCTGCATATTGCAGGGACACGGCTAAGCTGGAGTCAGCAAGCTCGGGTGGACAGCAAGAACGCTTGACTGTGCCAAGCAACACAGGGACCAGCAAGAACGCTTGACTGGCCAGGCAACACAGGGACCAGCAAGAACGCTTGACTGGCCAGGCAACACAGGGACAAGGGTAAGTGTAGCCGATTAAAACCTTGCAAAAGTGGTGGACTCAGCCAGCCTACTTCAGCTCGGTCAAAAGAAATGTTAGCTGTAAAACAAGCGCCGGGGTCTCCTTCTGACCTTAATAGCGGCGGACAATGCCAGCCTGCTAGGTATCAGTCCTAGGAGATGGCCACCAAACGGTTAAAACCTTGCAAAAGTGGTGGACTCAGCCAGCCTACTTCAGCTCGGTCAAAAGAAATGTTAGCTGTAAAACAAGCCGGGTCTCCTTCTGACCTTAATAGCGGCGGACAATGCCAGCCTGCTAGGTATCAGTCATAGGGAGATGACCAACAGCGCATACCACAACATACCCGATTCTTGTTATGGATGAGGCCTGAGGCTTTGAGTCCAATTACCCGTCTTTAAATATGCTTTTGGGCGAAGCTTTTACAACGTTAGGGCCAATCAAAACGTTTAAAGATAAGATTTTTTTTAGATAACCCGCCAACATATTTTAACCAATCAACAAACACTGGCCTTATGTTGAACTATCCAATGGAATTACACCATGCTGATTCAGATGTGCGCTGAGTGCACCGAGCGCGTCACATGTTCATAACAGCCAATCAGGAAGCAGACAGGTCGGCGGGCTGTGAAGCGTCTAGGCGTGAAAAAACAACATGGCGCTACTGTCAAATGTATGAACTATGTTAATGGAAAAAAAATGTATCAGCATATGAATTAAACAGTAACAGACAAAAATATCATAACACATACAATGATGGCACGGGTATTCGGGCGGTCATTTTTCTAAGCCAAGGAAATCGGGGTTCGCGTCCCGGCAGACAACAAAAGTAAGCCATGTACTTTTAAATTCTGTATATTAGCATAATTATGCATTACGGTGTTTTATTACATCGTAGACCCATAAATGAAAAGGTAAAATGGAATGATCTTGTTGTTATTCTTAATACGCGCCATTTAATGTATGATACGTCTAGAAGTTGGACACGCAGGGCAGATGGTCTTGTAAATAAATAAAAATCCGGTAAAGCGTTAATATTTATGTATATATAGTCATGAATGTGTGTACACGTTTATTTAGCCTTTTTATTCCTGGCATGATTAGCTTGTACCTTAAAAAGAAGAAAAAAAACATTATTTTGGTGCATATCAACCATTTTATTAATTAACTAGGATATATTAAGAAGTAAAATGTGTATATTTATCATTATTGTGCATTACGATGTCATTCAATTATAACCCCAATAAAAAAAATGCAAAAGGTAAATGGACTTCTAGGTTTCTTTACAAATTTTACAACAGTTGCCACTCGTTGCGATAAGACGCGTGTACTAACACCCGGGGCCTAGTTGGAACATTCTAGATGTACCCTATTACATAAAATGAAATAATAAAATTCATTGGAAAATACGTTTCACCGTCTGTCTATAACTGATAACGGTGGAACATTCCAGAGGTATTACATAAAATAAATGATGCAATTTAATTGTAGCATCTGTTTTACATAGAATTACTACTGAAACGCCCGGTAAGAGTTATATATATATAATTAGTGAAAAAAATAAAAATAAATAAATAATAATAATTCCATTGATTTACTCCCTAATGGCTATAAGGATGTTTGTATGTACAATGTTAAATTTTTAAAATACAACCACTACCTTATTATTATTATTATTATTATTATTATTATTATTATTATTATTAACATTATTATTTAACAATGATTTTCAGCACGTGAGAAATTGCTTGAATCTCGATTAACGACGGCCTCACCGAGAAAGAGCACCAAAAAGTCAACAAGACGCATTTCAACTACCCTAATAGGAACTGTGACGACGCCTCGGCAGACTACAGGTATGAAAATAAAAAGAAAAAACGTTTGATGTTTAACGAATTATTTAGTTATTAGTACCAATATGGCTGCTCTATTTTGTATGTTTGCATTCACATAACAAGTAAAAGCGGGCTGTAATCTGTAAACCCAGTTGTCCATGCATAGCGCTTACAGAACCCTAGTGTTAGCCATGTGCATCGCATTGGCGAGTGCCCCAAGGCTTGCCAATGTGTGCAAACGGTGATAAGATTTTGGCGGACAACACCCTAACGTGCCCGCGTTGACCCCTTGCTTGTCTCTCACAAAGCCCACCGATAAGAGCTTTCCACCCCAAAGGCTTCAGAAATAGCGACACACGCCCAACCTTTTTTCTAACCTATTTGACCATTTCTGAAGCCTTTGGGGATCGGCGTGTTTAATTAATGGATTATGTAATATTATTTATATGATATAGCTATTAAGATTGTAGTTAATTTAAGTTTTTTTCAGATATTGGGCAATCAGTTGGTAGCATTTCCAAAGGAAAGAAAACAGAGAAAGCAACAGCGAAGTCTGGGAAGCAAACCATTCATTCACATGATAAAGTTGATAACCCTGTGTATCATTTAATCGAGAAATGGTTGATGTGTGCTATAAGAATTATTAATTCATTTAGCAACAGACATAAAGGTGTACAGTTTTTATCAAACTTTATCGAGGATATATTATGTCCTCATAGTGATATTTTAAAAAAATATCTTCTGACGTCTATTTGGGCCATTTATGACTCTGACCACATTCCAGCACAGGAACTTGAAACAGCTTTCCAAAGATTGTATAGGCTGGAAAGCTTGATCTTAAAAGATTGTACAAGTCTGGGTGAGGGTTCAGGTACAAAATCTATATGACTAAGGCATTATAAAATGAAACTTCATAACACGCTTTTAAATACGATCAGAAAGATTAAAAAGAAATACAAACTTTTGGCTGATAAGCGGAAAAGGCGACTGCAGTGTTGCCGTAGACCCAGAATTCATCGGGCAAAAGATCAAACAGCTTCTTCGGCTTTTAATGCACATGTTGAAATTGTAAGGGAATCTGAAAGACGGATGAAAAGATTTAGGGCTACAGAGCATAACTATGAATTCCGTTTTATCAATTTGGATAGAATTAAGTCATATACGCATGCCATAAATATTGTACATCAAGGTATTCAGGATATTTTAGACACATTATCCCCGAATATTGCGCCATGTGATTTTGTTCATTTGCGACTCATTTCTCCGAGTTTGCAAAACAATCTTTATTCTCAAAAAAAGAATCTAGACAGCTTTGATGCCAGAAACTTTTTAAATTATGTGTCTCAGATGCTGCAAAGTAATACTGAGATAATTACAGATTCCTCTCTGCGGTTTGTAGTAACCATTGTGAAAAACATGCAAGGTGGAGCAAGACTTAGAATCAACACATTGCTCTTCAGTAAAATTATTAATACTAAACGACGTCTATTAGTGGATTTCTCACACCGGGGTAATTTATGTTTTGCAGGCGCTGTCATCCGCTTACTCAGCCAGAAAGACAGACCGGATAGTGACATTCTGCAAAAAGCTAGACAAATGCATATGCAATTGGGGTTTTCGGAAGATAAGAAAATATCATTATCAGATGTAGAAAAATTTGAGCGTCTATTAAATGTTTCTATAAAGGTGCTATACATGCATGAGAGTGCATGGAAATACTTCACAACGGGTCCTACGCCGACCGATAATAAAGTGATTTTTCTTCTGTTACACAGCGATCACTTTTTTGGTATTTTAGATGTGAAGAAATTTATCGGGGCTAATTATTTTTGTGAAATTTGTCATGCCGCATATTCTCACAAAGATCGCCATGTTTGTGCCAATACTTGCAGGGCCTGCCTAGATGCTTCTTGCATTGAAGTAACAGGCTGCTTAATTAGATGTCCGATATGCAAAATCATCTGTCAATCAAACGATTGCCTCGGTAAACACCAAAATAAACAAACCTGCGAGCGGAAAGAATACTGTGTTAGTTGTCAGTGCTACACGGCCCTTACCCACGTTTGCAAACCGAGGTTATGTCCAAATTGTAAAGAAGCTATCACCAACTGCGACAGTCACTTATGTTATATGCAACCGTTATTAAAAACTCCGGTATCAAAAAAATATATATTTTATGATTTTGAATGCAAGCAAGAAAACGGAATCCATGAACCGAATTACATATATGCATTACACATGAATGGTAACAGAAGCTGGGAGTTTGCCGGAAACGATTGTGTTGAAAGATTTATCTCTACGTTTATAGATAAAAGTTTAAGAATTACACTTTTATTGCACACAACGCAAAATCCTATGACAGTTATTTTGTAATTAGTCAATTAATAAAAGAAAAAATGAAAATGGATTTGTTAACGATCGGTGGAAAAATCATGTCGATATCAGTGAAAGTTTTAAACATCAGATTCATAGACTCTTTGAACTTTCTAGCATCAAAATTGTGTAAATTACCGCAGGCTTTGGGTTTTAAAGGGTCGAAAGGTTATTTTCCTCATTTTTTTAACACTGCAGAAAACCAAAATTATGTTGGGCCTAGACCGGCTGTAGAATTTTATGGTGTAGAAAGTATGATGCCAGACGAGAAGAAAGATTTTCTTTTATGGTATTCTAAACACAAGAATGACGTATTTGATTTTCAAAAGGAATTAAAAATGTACTGCCGTTTAGATGTTGAAATTCTAAGGTCGGCGTGTATCTTGTTCAGGCAAGAGGTTATGGAGATCACCAAAACGACACGTATTGATTTAAACGAGCAGTTTCAGGCCAAATACAACATTTTATCTATTGATCCTTTTCAATGTGTTACTCTAGCGAGCGTCTGTATGGCAATGTTTAGACTTAAATTTTTGCATGAGCAAACCATAGCTTTGCCTTTACAAGACAGTTATCACCGAAAACAAAAGAGGTACTCTACTCCATCCATTCAATGGCTCATGTATAGAAGCCGAAGATAAAATAGATATTCGGCATGCGTTAAAACCTGAAGGTGAAATGCGTATTGGAAAATATTATCTAGACGGGTATGCAGAAAATAATGGTATAAAGATGGCTTTTGAATTTAGCGGATGCTTTTACCATGGTTGTAATATCTGTTATAGTGAAAAATCATGGAATAGTGTTACAAACACGACATTCGGTTGGCTTTATTCTAAAACTATGGAAAAAGTTAACTACTTAAAAATGCAGGGGTTTCAGGTGCATCAAATCTGGGAACATAATTGGCGGCGTCTGGTTCGTGAAAACATCCGTGTGCAGAATTTTCTGAAAACAGCACAGCAGATTTTGAATCCCAGGGAATCTCTCTTCGGCATTAGAACAAATGCATCACGCTTATACTACAAGGTGGGCGCTGGTGAAAAAATCCATTACTATGATTTTATGAGTTTATATCCTTATGTGAATAAAACCAAATGATATCCAATCGGTCATCCAAAAATTATTTATAAGGATTTTGAACCATTAGAAACGTATTTCGGATTAGCCTGGGTTAGGTGTACCCACCCAGAAATCTTCTATTCCCTGTTTTGCCATGCAAAATAAACAAAAAGCTGTACTTTACACTTTGCCAAACTTGTGCTGTAACACAACAGCAGACACCCTGCACACACACTCACGAGGAGAGAGCGCTTACCGGTTGCTGGACAACACCGGAATTGCTTGCAGCCATTCAGCAGGGATACAAAATTGAAAGCATATATGAGATATGGCATTTTGAGCAAAGTTCTACTGAACTTTTCTCAGAGTATATTAATGCCCATTTAAAAGCTAAGCAAGAATCTTCGGGTTATCCTGAGAGCTGCCTAAACACAGAACAGCATACACAGTATGTATCCATGTTTTATGAAAAGGAAGGTGTACAATTATGCGAGCACCTTATTAAAAAATCCGGCCAGAAGACAAATTGCAAAACTTTTTTTAAATTCCTTATGGGGTAAGTTTGCACAAAGACCTAATTTGCCACATACATATTTAGTTACGGATCCAGAACAACTGTTTGAATTATTGTTTGCCCCAAATTATGAGGTATCTACTTGTGATTTTATTGATGACTAACAAAATACCCGCGCTTCGCATCGGAGAAGTAGTGTGTTAAAGAAGCAATGAAAAAGAAAAGGAAACATTTTGAAAATAACGTAACATGATTGTCAATGTAATTGTTTTGTCACTGTTGTGAGTGATGAGTGTTGCTGTCATATATATATATATATATATATATATATATATATATTTACACACACACAAACATATATATATACATATCTATACATATACATATATACACATACACACATACATACATACATACACATATATACACACAAATACATATATATATACATACACACACACATATATAAACATATATATACTGTAGCGACCCGTGGAGGAGTCTTTAAAGATTTCGAGCCGAACTCTGCCGTGCACCTCTCCGAAGCTGTCGGCTAGCGGATTGCCAGCGTTATACGCAGCTGCACCCAGCTCTTTAAGAAAGAGAACACTCGTGCCCCATACACCGCACGACTCGAGTGTCTCGGTAATTTGCTTAGATTAAATCTTAGCAAGAAAACAGCTCTGTCCTGTTGTATCTTTTTATTACAGAAGATAGTCAGAAACAAAAGCTCAACATTATTGCGCGGCCATTGCCAAGGTCAAGCACGAAGACACATTTCAATAAATGGTACTTTTTACAAAATAAATAACCCCCGGACGGTGATAACCCAAACCCACCCAACCAAATAAATACAAACACACCATTATTTACAACACAAATGACAATACGTAAATTCCGACATACAATAAGCTTTTTATAAATTACCCATAAATTCCCCAAAACTATTTACATAAATTACCCATGAGCGTCACTCCAGCGCTTGCTGCCGGGTTGTTACGCAGCCCCTCCTAAGAGGGTTAGTGTCCCCACAACCCTACTCATCACAGATAAAATCACGTAAATGTCCTGGCCGTCGACGGACACGCTTTGTCCTGCCGGAGGTGCCATCACTGGTGTCGGGCTCAGTCCTGTCAATGTCTGACTCGGTGCGGGGTGGAGGTTGGAGAACCGCTTATATTTTCGAGTTGTTGTTGCTCTGGGGCCAGTGGGTGGTATGGTGCTAAACGGTCCTTGTGCAGCACCACCCGTCTGCCTCGTCCAGGCATTCGGACTGGAAAACTACCTCCGATATTTTGTCCAATATTTCTCCCGGTCCTTGCCAATGGTGGGCTAGTTTTGGGGACAATCCCCGTTTCCGTTGCGGGCAAAATACCCACACTTTGTCCCTGGCTTCAGCGTCGGGCCATGAGCCCGACAGTCGTAAGCCCGTTTTGGCGCTCCAGCTCCCTCCAGGGCCCCCCCGGCCCAGTCGATGAACGGTGTCCAGCCGCTCTTTTAGCCGTCTAAAATAATCCATTTCGGGCCCACCAATAATCTCAGGCTCAGGGGTGAGCCAAACACTAAATCCACCGGCGCGCGAAGTTCCCTTCCAAACATCAGCCCGCTGGCGTGCATTGGCTCGACTCCTGCACTGCTGTCCGATATGCCCATAGGACCAAAGGCAAATGTTGGTCCCAGTCCCGCTGGTGTTGACTGGTCAGAATTGCCAGTTGAGTGGCCAGGGTGCGATTAAATCGCTCGACCAATCCATCACTTTGTGGGTGAAGGGGTGGTCGGGTCTTTTCACCCCAGTCGCTGACACACCTCCCTGAACAAACGGCTCTCGAAGTTCCGCCCCTGATCGCTGTGGAGCTCGTCCGGAACTCCAAATCACGTGAACATTTCATCCACGAGTTTTGGGCAGCTGTGGGGCACTCTGATCCGGAACTGCATACGCCTCTGGCCATTTGGTAAAGTAGTCCATTGCTACCAAAACGTAGCGATTTCCGGCTTCCGTTACAGGAAAAGGACCCAGTATGTCCACGCCAATTCTCTCCATGGGTGCCCCGACCAGGTATTGTTGCAATGGCGCGTGAGAACGTTGACCAGGTCCTTTTTGGCAGTGCAGACGTCACAGCAGTGGACGTGTAGCTCTGCGTCTTGCCGACACCGGGCCAATAAAACCGCTGCCGTAGTCGGCGCACTGTCTTAGCGTTCCCGTAGTGTCCGGATCCAGCCGCTCCGTGGACCCATCGGAGGACCTCGGCGCGCAAAGCCTGGGGAACCAGTAGTTGTAGCGGTCAATTCCTCCCCGGTGCTTGCCACCGCCTGTAGATTACGCCATCGTGCAACTCCAAGTTGCCCAACTGAGAGTGGAGTATTTTGAGTTCAGGCCCCTGTGACGACACGGTTTGCCAGTCGGGACGTTCTTGTGTCTCCAACCAGCCCTTTACCTTTTCTAGTGCTTGATCGTTCGCCTGTAACTGCCTCAATTGGTCAATAGTGAACGGCTCCCCTACTCCAACAGTGTCATCTACTCTTGCGGATGCTGACGATGGCCCCAGCCCCCTTTCTTCCTGTCGGCGGCAATATCGACATTCATTGCTGAGGCATGGACGCCTGGAGAGGGCATCAGCGTTGGCATGCTGCCGTCCCGGTCGGTGCTGTATCTCAAAGTCATATTCTTGTAGAATCTCCATCCACCTTGCCACCTGGCCCTCTGGTTGCCTGAAATTCAACATCCAGGTGAGGCTAGCATGGTCAGTCCGCAGTGTGAACCTAGTGCCCAATAGGTAGGGCCGAAAGTGCCGTACCGCTAGGATCACTGCCAACAGTTCCGCCGAGTGACACAGTAATTCCTCTCCGTCGACTGAGGCTGCAGCTGTAATAAGCTATCACTCTTTCTCCAGCCTCCCCCTTCTGTGAGAGCACGGCCCCAATCCCCACATTGCTAGCGTCAGTGTCCACCACAAAAGGTTGGTTGGGGTCAGGGTACGCCAGGACAGGCGCGCTGACGAGGGCAGCCTTTAACTGTTGGAAGGCGGCTGTGCAGTCCTCCGTCCACCCAAACTGTTGGCCCTTACTCGTTAGTCGGTGCAAAGGGCTGGCAATGGTTGCAAAGTTTTTACGAATCTTCGTAGTAGGAGGCTAAACCAAAAAGCTCCGCAGCTCAGTGATATTGGCTGGTGGGGGCCAGTTGCTCACGGCAGTCACCTTCGCTGGGTCTGTAGCCACCCCACTCTCGCTGATTACGTGCCCTAGAAACTGGGTCTGTCGGGCGAAAATTGCATTTCTCAGGGTTCAACCGCAACCCGGCGCTACTGAATGGCGGTCAGGACCTCCCTTAAATTGTGCACCGCCTGGTCAAAGTCTCTGGCATGAATCAGCAGGTCATCTAAATAGACCACACAGCGGGTTCGGGGAATGTCTTTTAGGACCCGCTCCATTAGTCTTTCAAAGTGGCGGCATTACAAAGTCCAAACGGCATTACCTTAAACTGCCACAGCCCTTGTCCGATGGTGAATGCAGTTTTGGGTCGGTCCTCTGCTGCCAGTTCTACCTGCCAATATCCACTGCGCAAGTCCAAAGTGCTGAACCAACGGGATCCAGCCACATAGTCCAATGCATCATCGATGCGAGGCAATGGGTAAGAGTCTTTTCGAAAGTGACTGCATTTAATTTACGAAAGTCCACACAAGGCGCCAACCCCGTTTTCTTCCGCACCATGACCATGGGTGCGCCCAGGACTGTCCGAAGGCTCAATGATGTCGTTGGTTACCATCTCGCGAATCAATTCTTCGCAGCTTGGCGCTTTGCAAGAGGCAATCGTGGGGCGCAACCGAATGGGGGCGGCGTGGCCAGTGTCAATGTGGTGTTTGACTAACGAGGTTCTGGTGCAGTCCTCTTCTCGAGCCGCAAAATGTCCACAAAGTCGTTCAGTACTTTCTGGAGTTGCTCCTGCTGTGGCGTGCTCAGATGTTCACCACTTCGATGGCCCAATTCCTCCACAGCGGCAACCGTCTCAGTGGATGGGTGGTCGTGTGAGGAAAACCGTTGGGGAGCACTGGTCTGAGCTGCAATACTCTCCTGGGGTCCTCTTCAGTCCTGCATCTTCCGAACAACGGTCGGGAGCCGGTGAGCCGTGGTGTCCAGGCAAATCCAAGCTAACAGCCCTTCCAGGATGATTCCAGCCCGATTGGAGCGACACAGTCTCATTACCTACGCAGAGGATGGCCCTGGACACATCAACACATGCTCCCCAGTGGGCCAACAAGTCTAACCCAATTATGCATTTGTCTTTAATGTCCGCGAGCCAGAATTCGTGGCTGGTCTGGCTCGTCCCTACTACTACAGTCAATAGTTTCTTTCCGGGCATTTTTGTCCGTTCACCCGTAACCGTGCGCAGTTCGATGTTAGAAGGAGTCCAGTCTTTTGGAAGAGGACCAGCTGTTTGGGCAACACTCCTCTCTGTAATAGACAAATAGTGGACCCGTGTCCACTAAGGCACTACATGGCCGTCCGTCTATAATGCAGTCTAGGTACAGTCCACCTGAAAACCCACAGCCCCACTTTAGGGCAGTCATTGCGGAGGGATGCTGAAAATGGAGCGAGGGTCCCTCACGGCCTCACTCAAGTCGTTTCCGAAGGTGATGTTGTACGAGGCAGGGGACTTGGAGCAGGGCAGTCCCTGGCAAAATGCCCTGGTTCTCCGCATCGGAAACAGCGGTCCGATCTTTGTCTCTGTCGGGGATTGATGATGGCTGGGGCGACTGACCTCCACACCCTCAGGCTGGTCCCTTTCTACCACTCGCTCAACTGCTCTCGTAGCGGCTTGGGCGTGATGATTGGCGTGCGGAGACCCAAACTGTAGTACCTCTTCAGCCCGTTCAGCCTCCCGTAGTGCCTCACTCAAATGTCTGGGCGACAGACAGACATGCTGACGGAGCGCTCTGGTGTAAGGCCCCGCAGGAAAGCATGAAGACTGAGTTCTTCCCTTGCTGCTGTCGAGAAAGTAGGGTAACCTTTCCGTGCATAGACCCTGATGTCAGCTGCAAATGCTCCCACACTCTCACCCTCACGCCGCGTTGGTTGTCAGCTCCTCCCTGCTGTGTTCCGCTGAGGTTCTCTGTCCAAAGCGACGGGTGAGAGCATCGGTGAGGGCCTGAAGATCACGACACTCCTCAGGCGGCAGGTCGATGAGTACCTGAAGTGCGGGACCCTCCAAGGCAAGGGCCAAGTGTGTTGCAGCTTCCTCGCAGCTCCAACCATTGTGAAGAGCAGCCAGATCCACTTGTGCAAGGTATGGCTCCAGGGGCGTCAACCCGCTGTATCGTGGCAGCTTAGCGGGTGACCGTGTGGGGAGGACCGGCCGACTGGTGATTTGGGGTGTCGTTGCGGCAGCTACAGGTTCATTCGGCCGTGCCTAGAAGATCGCAACACTGTCCGGGGAATACTGGCACCCTCAAGCCAGTTTGCCCTTTTTCTCCGTGCAGTTCTGCTGATCAGGCGCTCCAACATAACGCTATTTTCCGAGATGGCACGCTCTATTTCTTCAAGACTCTGTTCCATGACGGCGTCTTCTAAACAGCCTGGTCTCCCACTTCTGACACCAATGTAGCGACCCGTGGAGGAGTCTTTAAAGATTTCGAGCCGAACTTTGCCGTGCACCTCTCCGAAGCTGTCGGCTAACGGCTTGCCAGCGTTATGCACGCAACTGCACCCAGCTCTTTAAGAAAGAGAACACTCGTGCCCCATACACCGCACGACTCGAGTGTCTCGGTAGTTTGCTTAGATTAAATCTTAGCAAGGAAACAGCTCTGTCCTGTTGTATCTTTTTATTACAGAAGATAGTCAGAAACAAAAGCTCAACATTATTGCGGCCATTGCCAAGGTCAACACAAGACACATTTCAATAAATTGGTACTTTTTACAAAATAAATAACCCCGGACGATAACCCAAACCCACCCAACCAATTAAATACAAACACACCATTATTTACAACACAAATGACAATACGTAAATTCCGACATACAATAAGCTTTTTATAAATTACCCATAAATTCCCTGCAAACTATTTACATAAATTACCCAGGAGGCGTCACTCCGCCAGCGCTTGCTGCCGGGTTGTTACAATACATATACATACATATCTACATATATACACACACAGCTATTTCGTATCAGTGCAATACACTGCTTGTTAAAACGGATAACTCCCGCTCTTATGTGCAAGTCTGCGTGGATATTATGAACTATCGTATTTGTTCAAGTTCTATTTAAATTTTAAATAGAAGGAATTTTTATTTAGTCGACAGAAATATCTTTGGTAGGAATGGTAAAAACAGACAGGAATATTATTCCTGAATAAATCAACTCAAACCTTAAACAACTTATAATATTTTGCTCTCCATAAAAATATATCCTGTCTAAATTATACAAGTTAGAAATAAAGTAAACATTAAAAGAACAAACATTCAAATTTCTTTACTCTTATGTAATTTTATATTTTATAAAAATAAACTTAGATTTTAAATATCCCAAAAGATTTTGCTCTCCATAAAAATATATCCTGTCAAAATTATACAAATTCAAATATGAACATGCTGCATAACAAAACCTGGAAATATAAATAAAATGTGTTCCTTTCAGCAATAACAAATCAAATCATTCAGTTGTCTTTGCTCATATGTCATTTTAGAGCTGGACGCCTGGCATCTTTTTTTGGCAACAAGTTCGTTTCTGTTTGGTGTGAGGTTCTGTGTTGTGGAGATTCTCAGGATGGACTGCAGGTGCTCATCAGTGAGGCGACTCTTGTGTGCTGTTTTGTTATTCTTTATCACTGAGAAGAGCTTCTCACACAGATATGTGCTACCAAACATGTACAAGGTTCGAGCCGCATGTAGACGGACTTTTTTTGTTCTTCAAAGTCACCAAAGCGCCGTGCAAACTCAGTGCGCTCAGTTTATCAGCAAAGTGCGATTTGGGAACACCGTAGTGACGACTTGGTTTAACATTACTTGGCAACAGGGAAAGTGGGGCAAGTGGTTGTGTCTCCCATAAAAGCAGCCTCAATTGAAATCACTTTGTGATTGTGCACGGGTAAAACGTCCGCTGAAGTGTCAGATTCTTATTTAATTCTTCTGCTTTCTGTATCTTCTGCATTGCATTCAGGTCTTTCAGGTTACCCTGATGTTTTGTTTTATAGTGCCATCTTAGATTAAATTCTGTAATTACAGCCACATTAGCTCCACAAATGAGACACACGGGTTCAGTAAACATATACTCAGCCTCCCATCGGTTTTTAAAGGCTCTATTTTCAGAATCAACTTTTCTCTTCAGCATCGTGTGAGCTAGCTTCGCAATAACTTGCAGCATCATAAGTTAGACTTGATTAACGCGGTAAGTGTTCGGCAAGGCAGCTGAAGCGCTGCATTATGGGATCTGTAGTTTATTGTGTTACCAGCGCTTCATATACCGGGCTTTAATAACAATAATACAGTATATAAAATTATCTCGGGCGGATATAATTACGCCGGGCCGGATGTGGACTGCGGCCCTTGAGTTTGACACATATGGACTAAATAGAACTTGAAAAGATATATTTTTTCAAATGTGATCACGCAATTCAGATAGAGTTGGCCTACAGCCTGCATGCCTCAATAAGTCATCCTCCCCTTGCCCTTACTTTTTTACCGTTCATCTAATGAATACACTGAGTATGGCTTTACCAAAACAATCATTGATGGCGAATAAAGTATCCATTATTCGAGTATGTAGATCGGGTTATATATATATACCAGCGTATCGCAGCGGAGAAGAAGTGTGTTAAAAAAGCTAGAAAAAGAAAAGGGAACATTTTAAAAATAACGTAACATGACTGTCAATATACAGTATTTGTTTTGTGAGTGTTACTGAGTGTTGCTGTCATCAAGGATTTGATTATCATTATTTCTTTCAATCAGGTTCGTATTTGTAGGATGTGTTGTGTTCAAGTTACATTCCGTGTTTGTCAATCGTTGTAAAGATGACAGGTTTCATTCATCGATTCGTTTCTTACTGCATCAATAAACAGCTCGTCTTCTTCTTTATCTGAGACCTGACACACTGCATGCACGGGTTTTTTTTACACTGTCTTCCTTTAGCGGGACATTGACTTTTCCAACGTGTGCTTTGTTTCGCAGTAGTTGGATTTATGAATATGCTTGTATGTATGAGGCGCTTCATATTTTTGCTGCCTTTTCAATTGTGTAATTGGTTTTGTTCAGTGCTCTTTGGAACTGTTGCCTTTTATCTGTGCACTGCGTCAGTTCACGTGAGCCACTCGGTGTACATGCATCGAAGGTTCCCAGCTGTGCTGGTGCCATCTCCTGCTATGTCCATGGCTGTATTTAATGTTACCTTAGTCCTGGCACTTAAAACTTTCTCTCGCAGTTTCGCTGAGTTTGTGCCAAACACCACCCTGACCATCTCATCTTCCTCTGCATAAGCACAGTCCTTCACCCGTGAATATTTACCCATGGCAGTTTGCTATTGGATTGCCGCTGACGGACGGCCTTATATGGGCAGGCACTAAATTACAAACGCCAGCGGCAGCCTGTCTATGAACTTAATTTAAAGTGTAGGTTTACATCGTGCTTTGTTTCCGAAGTAGCAGAACTCATGAATATGGTTGTATATGTCACTCGCTTCGCTTCTTATTGTTTAGCTGCCTTCTCAATTATATAATGCATGTTTTCTTCAGCGCTTTTTTGAGGTCTTCCTGATTTTCTATGTACTGCGTGATTACGTGGAAGGTGTGATGATGTCACACGAAACTCCGCCCCCACGGCGTTGAAGCTCATCTCCATTACAGTAAATGGAGAAAAACTGCTTCCAGTTATGACCATTATGCGTAGAATTTCGATATAAAACCTGCCCAACTTTTGTAAGGAAGCTGTAAGGAATGAACCTGCCAAATTTCAGCCTTCCACCCACACGGGAAGTTGGAGAATTAGTGATGAGTCAGTGAGTGAGTCAGTGAGTGAGTGAGTGAGTGAGGGCGGGCTTTGCCTTTTATTAGTATAGATGAATGTGCCTGTGTGACTTGGACATACGATAAAGATCGTTACAGCACACCGGCCAATGTAAACATTTTTATTTCTAGTTTTACTACGGCTTATGCAAAATTAGAATTGTATAATCTTTTAAACAAACTGAACGAAAGAATACTATACTATGACACGGATTCAATTCTTTATATTTCCAGAGCAAATGAATGGGACCTAGAAATTGGATGCTATTTAGGAGAATTGACGAGCGAGGTACCAGCGAATGAATACATCACTGAATTTATAAGCACGGGTCCAAAACGTTATGGTTATAAGCTATCCAACGGTGAAACCTGTCTAAAAGTTAAAGGTATAACATTAAATGTTAAGAACTGTGAAAAGGTTAATTTTCAAAGCTTAAAAGAACTGCTATTTGACTATGCAGAAAATAAAAAACTGTCTTCAGAACATAAAAATATCAAAGTTGAAGATTTTGGTATTGTCAGGGTAAAACGCAGCTGGCATATAGAAACCAGAAAAATAAAAAAAACACAAAAAGTTGTATATGACAACGCGTATTAACAAAAAATTTCACCTCATTACCTTTTGGCTATTGATTCTGAGATAAATACATAATTAGTAATGGACGTTCGTTTACAACACCCATTTTCCTGTATCTTAAGTGGGCCGAGTAACTGCGGAAAATCTTTTTTGTGAAAACATTACTAGAATCGGGGACTAAAATGATGTCTCACCAACCACAAAATATCCTGTATTGTTATTCCGTTTGGCAACCTCTCTATACAGAATTGATGAAAAAATTCAGACACATATAAATTTTATAGAAGGTCTCCCTGACTCCCTAAATGATGATGTATTGTTGCCCCGTGATAAAATAAACTTAGTTGTCGTGGATGATCTCATGCAATCGGCCTGTAAAAGTAATGAGTTGGAATTGGCATTCACAAAGTATGTTCATCATAGAAATCTGAGCGTAATCTATATTGTTCAGAATCTTTTTGCCAGGAAAACAGAACCGAACAATTACTTTAAATGCTAAATACATTGTTTTGTTTAAGAATCCGAGAGACAGACAACAAATATCAATATTGGCCGTCAAATGTACCCCACAAGGTGGCGCTACTTTCTCGAAGCTTATGAGGATGCCACTAAGTCAGCCTTTGGGTTCCTACTGGTCGATTTAAATACTAATACTCCAGATGACTTTCGTCTCAGAGCATCCACATACCCATCGCAGCCCAGTGGCTTACGTGTTTAAAAAGCCCAAGGGTAAAAAAATGTGATTTATTGGCCCCGACGTTATTTGGTAAAAGACGTCATCCTGATCAACATGTCGTCCAGGATTAAACGAAATTTACAGCTCATGCGATTGCTTATAAAGGCAAAACCAAAACAGAGAAAGTCCATTTTGTGTGCAGCTTCTGACGATTTAATTCTGGCTATTTGTGAAATTGCACTCAATGCAATTAAGGGTAGCTTACCTTTAAATTCCAGACAGATTGGCATTCTTAAAAAGAAACACATTGTTATAAAAAATCTGAGCAATAAAAAAGTTACTATTAAACGAAAGAAACGTATTATAAATCAGTCTGGTGGATTTATCGGTCAACTACTCGGCATAGCAATCCCTTTACTCACCGGTCTAATTTCGAATCGGTAAATGGAGTACACTGAGAAAATGTATCTTGTACCAGAACAGCAACTGGGGCAAGTCCAAACACCTGTCGGTGGAGAAACAGATATGACAAAAAATACTATGCAAACTCTTGACCATGAAATGAGGAGTATTTTACAAAATAGCGCCCTATCACGCATGAAAAAGTGGAACTGTATTTTCATACTTTGCAGCGTTATCTGAGTCTATTGAGACAACGGGAATCACAGAAGTCTACATTGACTCTATTTCTACCAGAAACTGAAGCGCCATCCCAGACCACAGCGTTGCACCCGACCAATGACACGGGTGATATTGTCATAAGAGACGTTTTGGAATCCGTCTCTCAGAGACACCGGAAAAATACGGAAATGCTAATTCGAAAATGACCCAAAACCCGTCCACAACGGCCTGGAATGAAAGAGGGAATTTTATATAAAGGCATACCTGTTATTGGCACAAATATGGTTGATCTGATCAAGTTCGCTACGCAAACACGTACATTAAACAAGAGTGGAAAACCAAAAGGTTGGGATTTATTCTTTAACGCTATGGCCGAAATTAACGTGCCCGGGACCATTTTTCCGAACATGGGCGTTGGGCTGTATTTCAAGAGATTAAAAGTGATACAAAGCCGATTCAAACAACCAGTAAACAGCTTGGCCTGCCTGCATCACGTGATTTTCCATCAACGCTAGACCAGGCCTCCAGCTATACCCTGAAACACCCAGATTATCTAGACAGATAAGAAAACGGACAGTCTTTAGAAAAGGTCAACTATTTAAAAAACACAGCTGGCTAACCGTATGAATAAAAGTATTTTAAAAATAAATGTAGAAAATAGTGTTTTAATATGGCTGTTTATTATTGTGTATTATGACCATTATTAGTATTTTAATTTTAGATCATTTTGTTTAATTGTGTCAAAACTCTGAAAATACTTTTATATCACTGTATTAATGATTAGAAAATTAAGGAAGCAACTTCTTTAATGTACAGTGTTTTATTATTGTGTATTATGACTATTATTAGTATTTTCAATAAGTGCATTTCTTTTGTTTGATTGTATCATTTCTTTTGTTTGATTGTATCATGACTCTGTTAATTCTGTGAAAATACTTTACATCATGTGTTATTACTGTGTGAACATTTAAAAAATAATAAAATAAAATATAAACATACAAACCCTTTTAATTTTTATCTGTCTGATTATTGGATTATTCACTATAATAACCACAGACACTTTTATGTTGGTTAATAGTTCATTTATTTTATTTTATTTTATTTTTAAACAAAGGGAATACACATAATTGTAACATTTTTTTTTCTGCATACAATATTCTGCATATATAATTCAGCAAAAGCAAACACATGACTGACTTATTTCTGATTTCTGGGTAAACATGTCCAGTTTCATATTTTCAGTTTGTCCCCTTTTTATTTGATGAAAATATCTAACAACCATCTGGTCATTTAGATGAACATCTCCTGGATACAAGGCCGATATCTGGTTTATGGTAAGTCCTTTGCTTTTTTGATTCAAATAGAAAATACAATGGTGACCACAGGTGGTGGAGAAAAACTCCTGTAACTGAATATGGTTATAAGTAATGCAGTTAGCATTAATCTTCAAAAATTTCATAATAACTTGGGGAAATATTTCAGAATCTGGGGAAATCCATACGAGTCAAAAATTCAGCTTTTCCATGATCCGCAAGGTAAATGGCAATCCAATGCTTTCCGGGTTTATCATGGGGATCTGTGTTTACGACCATAAACAGAGGTCTAGCAGCCAACTTCTCCTTGGGCAGTTGATCTGAAGGGAATACATCCAGAAAATGGCTGCGTGTCAGTGCCCCAGATACAAGGGTGGTCCTGAGCTGCTCGGTGTCCAGAGGCTGCATGTCTGAACATGTCTATGGCTTAACTGTAGTCGTAAATGACTTGCCGACGCATGTTACTTTCAATGATGTTATCAAAAACCGCATACACAATCATATTCACTGTATCTTGCAGCGGTTTGGCAAATCTTATTTCAGTCCTGAGGTTGCCTGTTTTGATGAGTGAATAGTGTCCTGTTGATTCCATATCAGGGCTTAGGTTGAATGCAAAAAGTGAATAGCCTTTAGCAAACTCTTCACAATCGACTAACAGGGCCTTATCTTTCATCCTCTTGTCTGCAGTTTCCACCAGTTGAAAATATTCTCTGACACAGTGACCATTAGCAAAATCAGGCTGCAGAGGCTTGCTGGGTATCTGCTCTCCATCCAGGTAAAGAGCCATGAAGTTGATGTTGTTATGTTTAAAATTAAAGGGGTTGTGTGTAAAGTTGCCTCTGAAAGCTGCATTGTCAACAAATCCCAAAACAACCAATTTTGGCAGCTGTCCCAGAAACAGATTTTCCTGGTTGCAGACACGAGTAGTAGGTATGCTGAACACCTTCATTTGAACCCGGTCGATTGGGTATTTTGCGTTGCTGGTCATCAAGGCCTCTGCATGACCCAGTCTGACTCCAGGGTTGACTTGAACTCTTTTCACAAACAATGATGCTGATAATATGGTGACCTTAAATTGATCACCATTGCTCATCAGACAAAAGTCATCCTTATTCCGTACCAACTTTATTTTCACATCAACCCCATCAATTAATAATTTCTCTTGAAAGAACAGATCTGCATGGATGTGCCCTAATAAATCAACCCTGCGGCTTCTGGTCGAGTAAGCAGCCCTTTTATTGAATCCCAAATTTGGGCCATCCAGAGCAGTGACTTCGTGGTGACCGGGTGTGTCTTTATAGAACAGTCCAGCTGAAAATTGTGTTTTCAGGGTCTCGTCTCCGTAATTTAGTACGATATGGGTAACAGTTATTGCTCTGGCTAATCAGTCTGTCCCCAACGGTGATGTCCACCTGACTGAACAAAGAAGCAATCGGGTAGTTTACAAGGGCAACATGTGAATCGGCAGCCAGAGTTGTTCCATCATTTTTATGTATTTTACAGCTTAAGAAGAGGAGTGTGTTGTTGAGGTCCAGGTATTGATCATTTCCGGCAATCGAAAACTCAAGTGGAGCACTTTCTGACAATGCTGTGAGAGGCGGCACTTCGGCATAGTAGCTTTTTCAATGCTGGTTTGTGTTGGCGACAGTTGAAATACGTCCAGTTACGATTTTGCACATTCATCTGACGCACAGTGTACAAAAGCCATGTTTAGAATATATCACCAGAATTTTGCTTAGTTCTGGATCTTCTCTTGGTTGACTTTCTTTTTCTTTTGGCAGAGTGTCGAGCTTTTTTCCTATTTGCTCTCTTCCTGGGTCGTGCAGGTGGCCCGAGCAGTGCTAGATGGGGTGTGTGTCTTTTCTTTGACACCTCTCTTTATAACAATCATACCAGAACCTTCTTGTTGGGGTGTTCCAACTTTATTCATTACAGCACCTGCCACGTGACTCTTGAAATCATTAGCAATGCTTTTCGCTGCAGACTTGACATGAAGTTTAGCAATTTCTAGCCCACGCCTAAACAGAGGCACTGCTTTTCTGAAGAGAGCTTTAAAAATACCACCAATACCACCACCGTACTGGACCGGAAGACCATGAAACCCTGGTAGACCATTGCCAGCTTGTGTCTTGTAATAAGATGCGTAAGTGCGTGGATCTCCATAGTTTTTTGTTACAAGCATGTTTAAAAATTGATAGATCTTGCTGGACGAAAATGCAACTTGATTATTACTTTACCATACTGGAACGGAACTGGTTTATTCTGGTCCGTCTTAATTTCAATCCTTATAGTATTGAAGCTTTGTGCCTTTATCACCCATCAGGCGAACGGTTCTACTGGCTGGATTGTATTTAAGTATTGTCTTAGGTGATGACGGGTTGGTATTAATGACATGATTCATTTCCGACAACAATGCTTCTATATTCCTGAAATAACCTTTGTTTAAAGTGTATGTCCATTTTGTTGATCTTGTTTCCTCATTCATTAGTGTAAATTGTGTTGGCTGAGTGATGGAATTGAATGTTTTTGGGTAAGTCAGTTCCACCAATGCCACTTCCCAGTCTCTGGACAGTTCTATTGTCTTGGCTAGCTGCACGGTGAATGATGCTATCGTGTTGTTGGGAAAAGTCCTGGCCGATGAATTACTCGCCAGTGTCACATAAAATCCATTTCTGACTTTAGACATTTTTCTTTTTTTTTTTTTCTTGCTGTCTCAACTCCTTATATCTTTCACTTCTGAAGCCTTGACCCAGCTGTTAAATTTCTTGTCCCAGCCAAGCCATTTTACCAATACATGCTTGTTTCTACCACGCCCACGAGTGGCTAGAATTTTCTGAATGCGGTACACCTGATTGGCATCGGGGTTTATTGTTTGTAACTCTTCTGCATAAAACGTCCCTTGAATTTCATCACCTGCGTAATCTTTTAGTTTATAGACAGATTTGATCCATTTAAAACAGTCCAAGATAATAAATATTTCATCTGTAAACGACTGCTCATACCCTTTTTCGAATACACCTTTTAATTTTGAAACGCGGACATGATCACCTATTTTGAAAGTGCACAGAGTAGAATTTCTTTGCCCGGTCCTGCCATAGACTGTTTTCCAAACACTTAGAGCATTTTCCGGAGTCACATCTACAGGTCTTGTTTTAATCGTGGTGTGAAAACTGTGGTTATAACTCTGCAGAAAGTCTGACAGGACATCTATATACCGAAAAGTATTGGCATATGTAAAATATTTCCACATTTTGGACTTTAAGGTTCTATTGAACC
>NW_024385302.1:0-25004 GCF_016835505.1 Polypterus senegalus
GACATTTACCAGAGAAAAAAAAACCCACATATCCCATTGCAATTTCTAGGCCGATTTAGTATGAAGTATTAATTGCAAAAACAAGACTAAAGAACGATGGATTGCAAAGACTAAGAAAAATGCAATGCATTGCATATATATATATATATATATACACACACACACACACACACACACACACACACACATACATATATCTCCACACAACACATGAAGAAAGCTAACCCACGCAACATTCTAAAAGTGTAAAATTAAAATTTACCGCTGAAGAACAATCTCCCCATAGATTTTGGGATCAGCCTTAAAAGGTGCCCAGAAACTAAGCACAGCATCAAAATCCGCAGCACTAGCACACATTGTGGATGGAGAGAAGACAAAATGACCGTAACTCAAACTCCTTTCACCAAATCGCTGCCTGCTGTTACCCCGACTCGCCTCCTCTACTTTATGAACCAACGGAGACTCCGCCCCCTGAGCACGTGCGCCCTGCCTGCTGGAGAAGACGCTAATTGAAGCGGCGGGATTCACACGAGATCGTCTTTTATGAAATAAGGTCTCATTAATCTATTTATTTATTTTCAATTATTCAGAAAAAAAAAATCAAGACTTACAGAACATTCTTAATAGCACAAGGATTTAATGTTTCATGTTATTTTTCTGCTTTGCGTTTAGCTGCTTTCACTTGCCTTAAAGATTTAGGGTCTGGTGCTTTTGAAATGTTGACATCGGTAGTTTCAGAGTTTTGTTTCAGTTTCACAATCAAATGAATTATTTTACTTCCGATTGTTTAATTTTCTGGTCTTTTTCCTTTTCTTCATCTCTTATTGTACTTTCAGAAAAACGCTGAGATTTACATTTATAAGAAATATCTGTGTTTTTCCACAAGTTCTTAACACTCATTTGTTATGTTCTTGTTATTTCAAATCCTGAAAAAGTGCAAATAAAATCTCAATGATGATGATGACAAAAACACATGATAAAAACAGTAAATCATCCCAATGCCAGTGTAAACAATCTAATAAGATTCACTTAGTCAGTTGACTTATTATTAAAATATTTAAACCAATCCTCAGCTTTCATGCAATGCTCGGTGTAATTACTTATCTAGTAAAATATTGCTGCTTTAAAGAAAGAACGAAAGAAAGAAAGAAAGATCAATGGCAGGAATGCGATATTCCCAAGATATTATGCTGCATCTTGACTTTCACACTCCAGTGAGGAGGACCGCACTGTTTACACCATGACGGAAGTCAGTTTTCTCTTTCACTTCATTAACGATTTGCCAGTGTGCTGCTCCTGCTTCACAGAGTCACAGAGTCCTGGTGTGGAACAAACAGGAATTTAGAAAATCATTTTTTTAATTGTTTGCTGACCTCACAATGATCACCAAACACCCTGCTGTTCAGTAACTGATGTTCTACCAGACATGTAGTGTGCAGTTCAAGCCGTCCAGTAGTCTTTGTGTTCTTAACATGTTATTGTGGCTCGTCCTCGTCCTCTTTCACCCCATTGCCATTTGCATCAAGAACTTGAAGTGATGCTGTTTCAATTTAAGTAATTTATAGTCAGTAGATTTTCCTAATGCGCAGTGGCACTTAGCATTTTATTACTTGATAACGCAGATCTTCGGTCCTCAAATAAAAGGAAGTTAAAGGGGTTTGAAGTCCATCGATATAATAACACTGAATATGAATTCTGTAGACATCTACAGTTAGGTCCATAAATATTTGGACAGAAACAACTTTATTTCTAATTTTGGTTCTGCACATTACCACAATTAATTTTAAATGAAACAACTCAGATGCAGTTAAAGTGCAAACTTTCAACTTTAATTCAGTGGGTGAACAAAAAGATTGCATAAAATGTGAGGCAACTAAAGCATTTTTTATAACACAATCCATTCATTTATGGACCTAACTGTATGTTGCAAAGGTGATTTAAATTTCATTCACTGCAATTTTACTATCACCACTCCACAAATCCTGCATATCATTGGACTGTGGGAAGAAACTGGAGCAGAAAGAGAGAGAACATTTGAAGTCCACACAGCAGGACCCCGGGACACGGACCCTGCCTTCCTTACTGCATGGCAAGAACACTACCACTGCCCCACTGTGCCACCGTCGGCTTCTACAGTATGTGGGTCCTGAAATATTCTCATGCTTTTGAAATTTTTTGTGTGGGTCCCCATGAGGAGTGTCACCTGCCCTTTAAAGGCAGGATGGGAATTGAAGTCCATTGTGGACCAGATATGATATCCAGAGGAGTTTGTGTCGTTGTTTGGAGTTCACTTTTTTCGTCTAGTAGGTGGGCTGCATTGTGGTAGGAATTCAAACTGACAAAATGTGAAAATCTGACAGTATGGATAGGGAGCCAAAGTTAAATTTACTTGTGATGAGTTAGCTGAACAATTTGGATTATCAAATACTTTTCGTGACAACTGAATTAATTTGTTCAACAAGGCATCTGTCATATGTATCATTAGAAAGAATATGAAATGTCAGGTCAAAAATGGTTCCATGGTGGTCAATTGAATGTAATAAAATAATTCATAAAAGAGTCTGGAAGATTTTAAACATGCCAACTAGCAACTCTTATTGGTGCATGAAAGAACATTACATCAGCCACTTTACTGAACCGACCCCGGGACAGTCTGCTTGTTTTACTTGAAAATTTCAGCAGGCTCTTTATGACATTTCTGAAAACAAAAGTTATATATTTCAATGTGCACTGCAAACCAAAATACTTAACTCTTGTTTGCTCTAAATTATTCTCTCACACTCTCTCCTCTAGAGCTTATTAAAGTCCCACTAATAAACTCTGAGGTTGATCTGATGTTCCTACTTTAACTCTGTGTAGACATTTCATAACTCCACGGTTTAAATCCTTCTTAAATGACACCGATTACAGAAAAATAGATATTAGAGTGTGATTCTGATTCCTAAGGAAAGAAGAATTCAAGTATGTGGTATTATCAAACAAGTGGACAAAATCAAAGTTAGAGTGTTCATGTCGAAAAGGATAAAGAAAGAACAGTCAGAGCTGCCAACAAGAAGCAAGCCAAGTTCATTTGGAATGACAGTCTTGCAGATTAAAAGTGTGACAAATGTCCTTGTGGTCCGATACCCCAAAGCAAAAGGATATTAACATCTGAAACCCTTTGATGTAATGCAATCAGATGCCACCTACAATTTGGGACCTACAATGACCTCTCAGCGTCAACTGTCACCAGCAGAGTTGATGTTTTAGCAGCAGGGACCCGTGATCTCTTTAACCGTCACTTGAGTACGTTGTCCAGTGGTCAATTGCTCGATGGTGTGGTCCACAGCTTCATCTCGTCTCTGGTGTGGCTTGTTTTCCCATTTGCATTGCATTTGGACAATTTGTTCATTTGCACACCTTTACTACCACTCAGTCCCTGGGTTCAAATTTAAAAGCTGTCATCATCGATGTGCTAGGAAAAGCTTTTACCTGCTAGTGTAAAGAAATTGACAGTTTTGCTCAATGTTAGTCGGAATTGCAATACTTCATTTATAATTGCTAAAAGATACTTATGGATCCCAAAATAATATCTCATGAGATGTTAGGTCTGTTACGTTCGGGGGTATCCCTTATCAACAGTAATGCTAGAAGCAGAATATATGGTCATTTTATCCAGTCTCTGCTGTCTCAGTCAATTTGTTTTTTAGATGGTCAAAGTGAAATCTGAAGGTGGTAAACACAAAGTACATGCTTCCAGTCTTTAGATCCATTGAATTGTCCATTTGGATGACAAATTGGACTGGACTGCCAATACTGATGCTCTATGTAAGAAAGGTCAGAGCCGACTATACTTTCTTAGAAGGCTGGTGCCCTTCAACATCTGCAATAAGATGCTGCAGATGTTCTACCAGACGGTTGTGGCGAGTGCCCTCTTCTACGCGGTGATGTGCTGGGGAGGCAGCATAAAGATGAAAGACGCCTCACGCCTGGACAAACTTGTTAAGAAGGCAGGCTCTATTGTAGGAGTAAAGTTGGACAGTTTAACATCTGTGGCAGAGCGACGGGCATTAAGCAAACTCCTGTCAATCATGAAGAAGCTACTGCATCCACTGAACAGGAACATCTCCAGGCAGAGGACTAGCTTCAGTGACAGACTGAGGAGATCATTCCTCCTTCACACTATGCGACTCTTCATTTCCACCCGGGGGAGTAAATGCTAACATTACTCAAAGTTATTGTCTGCTTTTACATGCTTTTTTATTACTATTTAATTTTTTTTGTTTTTGTATCAGTATACTGCTGCTGGATTATGTGAATTTCCCCTTGGGATTAATAAAGTATCTATCTATCTATCTATCTATCATTGGAAAATTATTTCTCCAAAATTAAATGCATTTCATCATGCTAACTATACTGCAGTGCTATAGATATGTACATGTTCAATGAATTTGGTGTTATGAAGTTATCATATGTAATCAGCCTATGAACGAAATAATCAATTGCCTCTCACTTTGCAACACAAATTTCATGTCACTTTAAAATCAATAAAAATCTATATTGTGTTTTAGTTCATGTCCATCGATTGTGTGTTACAACTAATGGCAAGAAAAACGAATTGCAGTTCCATAGCAGCTCCTCCAAGTGGGTTGAATTTTGATTGAAGAAAAGACATCAATTATAACAAAGCTGAATGTAATCAGATGAACAATCAGCGTCAAACAGTGGAACAAGGGGCATCGACATTTGGGATGACAGACGTCCCACTTCTAAACATTCCACTCAGTTCATATTTTATTTCTCCTGCTGACTGAAATGTGAAGAGCCTTACGCTTACATACATTTTGTCTGCTTCAAGTTCTGGCCTACCTGGCGCACTTTTTCTTTTGGCGTCTTTATGTTTTTCAGTAATATCCTTGAATTCTCCACATGTTTACATATCATTGTATTTTAGTTTGAAATAAATACACCTTTTTCAGAATTTTAAATTCTCTCTGGAATTTTTCATTAAATAAGCACAGTCTCATTGCCATATTTTGTAGATTAAGCACGTGGTTAAAGCAAGTCATCTGAAAACAAAGCACCATAATGTCACACGTGCGCCATTCCCAGATAGTAAGCTTAACTTCATAAACACAGAATATCTGATTGATCTGACATTGCCTGTTTTAAACAAAATTGTTATGAATTATGTGTAACATATAATACAAATGAAAATTTATTTTAAATAAATTGGAACTCCAAAATGAAACAAGAAATACATGACTGCCCCAGGAAATGTAGATGTCTAGTAATTCTAGTTCACGTTAGCAATCTTAACCTTCAGTCTTTCACAATATAATAATATTTTTTTTACTTTTTTTTTGCAGGGAGTCACTTCACCCACCTCTCAAGTGCAACATTCACCTCGATGATGCAATGGCACCCATTTTGTTCTGAGGCTCTTCAAATTCCATGTTTTTTCCTTCATTAGATTGTCACGATATCAGCTTGGTGGGGATATTTTTGATGACAAGAAATATTATTTACAAACTTGACCCTCACCCACCTTGTCTCAAGGAGAAGTTCTTCTTCTGCTTTCATCTGCTTCCCATTAGTGGTTGCCATAGCAAACCACCTCATTCCATATCTTCCTGTCCTCCTCATCTTCCCCGTCACACCCATCACCATCATGTCTTCTCTGACAACATCCATAAACCTTCTGTGAGGCATTCCTCTTTTCCTCTTGCCTGGCAGCTCTATCCTTAGCATTCTGTTCCCAGTATATCCAGCATCTCTCCTCTTATGTCCAAAAGAAAGCAATCTCACCTCTCTGACTTTGTCTCCAAACTGTCCGACCGGAGCTGAACATCTAATGTACTCATTTTCCAATCATGTCAATTCTTGTCACACCCAATAAAAATCTTAACATCTTTAACTCTGACAGCTCCTCTCTGTCTCCTGCTTTCTGGTAAGTGCCACCGTCTCCAACCCATATAACATCCAGTAGCTGGTATCACAACCATCCTATAGACCTTCTGTCACAAATCATTTCTTACTTTCTTCTCCACCCATTCCACTCTGCCTGCACTCTCTTTTTCACTTCTATTCCACACTCCCCATTACTCTGTACTGTTGATCCCAAGTATTTAAACTCATTCACCTTCGCCAGCTCTACTCCCTGCATCCTCGTCATTCCTCTGACCTACCTCTCATTTACACACGTATTCTGTCTTGTTCCTCTCCTCTCTAAAGCATATCTCCACCTCTACAGGGTCTCCTCAACCTGCTACCGACTCTCACTACAGATCACAGTGGTATCAGCAAATTAAATGTCCACGGGGGCTCCTGTCTAACCCGGTCTGTCAACCTGTCCATCCCCATTGTAAATAAGAAAGGGCTCAGTGCTATTGCCTGATGTAAACCTACCTCCATCTTGAATGTATCAGTCACTCCTACCGCAGACCTCACCACTTTGCCACTCCCGACGTCTTCATACAATACCACAACTCCTCTCATGGCACTCCCTATCATATGCTTTCTCCTGGTCCACAAATACTCAATGCAGCTCTTTCTGGTCTTCTCTATAGTTCTCTGTATCGTCAACATCAGAGCAAACATCGCATCTGTGGTGCGCTTTCTTGGCCTGAAACCACACTGCTGCAGACTAATCATCAACTCACTTCTTAACCTAGCTTCCACTACTTTCCCATAACATTTGCTGTAGTGCATCCATTTTATCCCCCTGTCGTTAGAGCTCTGCACATTCCCCTTATTCTTAAAAATGGGTACCAGTACACTTCTATTCCACTCCTAAGGCATCATCTCACTTCCAAGATTCCATTAAACAATCTGGTTAAAAACTCACTTTGCCATTCCTTCTAAACACCTCCATGCTTTCACAGAGATGTCTGTACCAACGGCCTTTCCATTCTTCATCCTCTTCCTAGCTGTCTTTACTAAGCCATTGCACTTCTTAATTCACTATTGTTACATCATCCAACCTTTTTTCTCCTTCTCTTCATTCATCAGCCTCTTGAAGTACTCTTTCCATCTGCTCAACACCCTCTCCTTGCTGGAGTACATTTCCATCTTTACCCTTTATCACCCTAACCTGCTGGACATCTTTCCCAGCTCAGTCCCTCTGTCTAGCCCATCAGTACAGGTCCTTTTCTCCATCCTTAGTGTCCAACCTCTCATAGAACTTTTCATATGCCTTTTCTTTAGCCTTTACCACCCCTGTCTTCACCTTCTCCTTGTACTCGTCTACTTTCTGCATCACTCCGACTATCCCACTTCTACTTTGCCAACCTCTTCCTCTGTATGCTCTCCTGTACTTCCCCATTCCACCACCAGGTTCCCTTTTCTTCCATCCTCTGTCCAGATGTGATGCCAAGCACCCTTCTGATGTCACCCTTCCTACTTCTGCTGTAATTGCCCCAGCTATTTCACAACTCTTCACTGCTACCCAGTGCCTGTCTTACCTCCTCCCTGAACTGAAACTTGCAGTCTTACCTTTTCAACTTCCACCATTTGATCCTTGGTTCTGTCCTCACTCTCAACTCCTACAAGACCACCATTCTATGCTGCCTAACTACAAATTTCCCTGCCACCACTTCGTAGTCTTCAATCTCCTTCTGTCACAAATGATGCAGTTGAGACTAAGAATAACCCAGCAGATAGTCAAGAGAAGGGCGATCGATTCAAGAAGCTTTAGCATTAACATGAAGTCCAGGCTGAAGAGTCAGACGTCAATGTGAACAATCAACTAAGTGGCAGACAAAGATGCAGCCTGTAACAATGCCTAAGCTAAACAAAAAGGATCCCTTGCAGGTTTAAGCTTTTGCAGATATAAAAACTTTAAACTCAATTTCTGACTTCACACAAACATATGCAATTACAATTCTTTGAATAATAAAGCATCAAAAACACTAGCAACCCACTTTACAAATCAGACTTGCGTATGTATAAATGAACTACAGAAGCAATATATGCATTTATGATAGAAACAAAAATAAACTACTTAGTGTTTTTAAAAGGGGGGCTGACTGTTCATTTGGAACATTGTCTAGTTGGTAGGCTTCTCATTTTATTAAATGCCAAAAATATCCAATTTTAAACTCTTCTGGATAAACAATTTAAACTTTTCCACAGCCAAGTACAGGCTTATTTTCCCCAGATGCAGATTTAGAACAGGGGGCTGTATGAGGAATAGTGAACTGTGTTCATTTAACAGAAGGTAATTAGTGATTACTTAATTGGTGGGTTTGTTTTTGTAAAAGCCTGCTCCATCAGTACATGTTATGTAATAGTAATTCTATGGCCAATCCATTACCTGCAAAACTTGGAAAAGGGCCACCTGCACCCATTGCTACCCCCAAAATATGCCTACAATCCATGATATGGAATTAAACCCAACACCCAAAGTACAAAAGTTTTCAAAGTGAAAGGAGCAAATAGCACATGTTACATTCTAACCAGAAACAAAAAACCCCACATGAGGTTCAGTTCACTATGCAACTGTATGCTCTTAGACTGGCTCCAACTATATAGAAGAAAATCCATTACTAATGGAACGTTAAATCCTTTTACACTGCTTAAGCCAACTGCAGTTGAGCAATCTATTGTATTGTCTGAAAATCCATCCAAGAAATGGATTTGATCCAACACAAAGTGGAAAGAAGAAATCACAGCAGTACAAAACCCTTCCTCACAGGAGCAAAGGCATGCACACGTTACAAGAAATTGTAACCTTAAAACCAGAATGCCCTCCAAAAACCCCATTTGGCCATTTCCTTTGTTATTAGGCCACAACGCTACAGGATATCAAACCAGGTTAGATCAGACCCACACGATGAAGTACAACCAGCAATATCCTTTAGTTCAGGATAACAGCAGTTTTAATTATATAACTGCACTATGGTTCCCAACCAAACCAAGAAAGGGTCAAAATGAGCTCACTTACAAGATCATTTAACCCATGCCAGGTGCAAACCAATTCTGTGCCACAGACAGTCACACATTGGCTCCAAGTCCTACTGTTTGTTGTACCATGAAGTGTGGAAATCCTCCTCTTTACAAACCTCCTGTATGGAGGAGAAAGGCGAGATTTCTAAACACCATAGAGAACAGAAGACCTAAAGGATCAAAGAGAAAACCCTGGGCACATCTCTTTAGTAGTTTTATTCATAAAGGAGTCAAACAGCAAATGCATTCATTTATCAAACCCCAGCACATCATAGCACTCTCCCATTTTAGTTTGAAACATCTTCAGTGCATTCTTCAGGGCTGTTAGAGCATCAGAGCTCAATCCTTCAATCTTCTCTGCTGCCACTTCAACAATGACATCACTGATGATCTGTAAAAGAAAACCATCCATCATTTATAGCCAACTAAACAGGGTTCAGAACTTCCATGTCATAGAAACAGGGAGCTATGAACAAAGCAAAATACAGTGCAAGTCTTAATACTTTCAAGGCACAATTAAAGAAAAAATATTTGCATGTACTATCCAGTAGCAGTTTGGTGTTCCTTCCAGAATTGAGCAGCTATGCCAAAGTCAAGTGTTCCTCCATCATAAAGTTCAATTAACCAGTTGTGCAACCAAAACTTCAAGAGCCATCCCTAAAAACTTTTGGTACAATCTAATGCAATTTTTGGAGATTAAAACTGTACAACTAAAAAATTCCACACATTCATACTCAAAATAAGAGCACCAACTGTGGAGCGGTACAGAATTAAACCCCTCTAATAGATGAATGGACCTATAGAGGTGCAGAAAACTAGACAGCCTAGAAGGCCATTTTAAAAGACAAAAAGAATTCCTTTGAACTAAAGTTTGAGCAGACACTGACGGGATGTTTTGGTGTACACCTCATATACAAACCTTGACTGCAGAAACAAGCAGATAGAGGATGGCACAATGTCTGTTAAAACTGGGTCAATTCCTACTTTGTACACAGAAGGGATAAAAGTTCAAGAATGCGGTGCTTGGCACATTAGTAAAAATGAAAGACCCCTGAAGTCCGTTCTTGACTCATAGGGGACACAAATTCAAAGATGGGCTTTGAAATGTATCCTCAAAGGATACAAGCTACACTGGCATTTGCATTAACAAGGTTACAGAAGAGGGCTTCTAAAGTCAGCCCATTTCTGAAAGAGGATCAGAAACATTACACTACAGACAGACACCCAACCCTACCACAATTATCTTCTACTAAGCAAGATCAGATCAAGCCTTAACACCCAGTAAAGAGAAATACCTGAAAGTAGATGCGAGGGATCTTGTGCTGCTTGGCATGAGTTTCTGCCAGATCTGTCACAGCTTTGCCCTGCCCTTTATCTTGCAGGAATTCGGTCAGCTTGCAGACGACAATTCCTCCATGGGCCTGGAGGTCAGGATTGTTCTGCAGTTGCTCTTTGGAAAGGTCAGCAAACTTGGGGAACAGCTTCTGACTATCTGGTTTGGTCTCAAACATGCTGGGGATATGAAAAGGTGAGAAGAGTTACAATGGCACATTAACTGCACAATCCATTGTCCTATCATGGCCATTTTAGGGTAAACCAAGATAAAATGTTCCCAATTGGCAGTTCAATAGGATGTGTGGCTCATCACAGAAGCAATACTTGATTAACCAATTCTGGAAAAGTTACTTCAGGCTTTGAACAGGTTCAGATGAACAAAAACCTAAAGTAGAAAGCCATCCAACAGGAACCTAATCAAAACTTGACCATGCCTGCATTATATACAGTTGTACTCTGGCAAAAATTATGAACCCATTGGTAGATGGCAATTTCTCATGGAAGAGTGTTAGATAATGTTCCTTCCGGAATATTTATGCACATGGTTCTTTTAGGAACAGATAATGGTTCCACTATAGCACCCGTGTTCCAAGCGAGAAGACAGCAACTACATTTTAAGAAGCTCATGCTTTGTCTAGTTCAAAGCTTGGCCCATTGGTTACATTACACTTCCATGGTGTAGCTTGTTGTTGGACACCTAGAACAGGGGTGTCAAACTCCAGGCCTAGTGGGCCACAGGTTTTCATTGAAACCCTTATCCTAATCAGACTAGTTTACTGCTGACTAAACTATTTGCCCCTTCATTTTTAAAGCCCAGTTTAAGGATTCAGTCCTCTGAATTTATTCCTTAAAAATGGCAGCCAAAAACAGAAAAGGAGACATACAAGCCAACAGATGACCAGCTAAATTAGGATTTCCAACTCCAATTAATCACTTATGTAAAGCTGATTCTTGCCATTAAACCGATTTCCATGACTTACTGCTGCTCTCATTCTGCCACAGCAGACATATCCATAACAGTTGATTTTTCTGTTTTCTCCAAAAACAGCAGTCAGTTAAGTGACCCAAGAGAGCAATCTTAACCTTTATTTTTAATTATTGCAAGTGATGAACACAGGTGAGCTAGCAACAGGTTGTGTCATTGTTTGGCTGTTAAGGAAAATGGGTCCAGAGTCAAATTAACTTAAGCAAAGTTTTAGTAGAAAAAAGTCACTAATTGGAGAAAACAAAAATCCCACTGCAATTTCTAGGCTGATTTAGTATGAAGTATTAAATGCACAAACAAGGACTAAAGAACGATGGAGTGGAAAGACTAAGAAAAAATATAAAAGTTAATGCCGTAATGCCTTAAGGTCAAAAAAGAGATAAGATATAAAAAAAAACACACAACACAGGAAGAAAGTTAACCCACGCAACATTCTAAAAGTTTAAAATTAAAATTTACCGCTGAAGAACAATCTCCCCATAGATTTTGGGCTCAGCCTTCAAAGGTGCCCAGAAACTAAGCACAGCATCAAAATCCGCAGCACTAGCACACATTGTGGATGGAGAGAAGACAAAATGACCGTAACTCAAACTCCTTTCACCAAATCGCTGACTGCTGTTACCCCGACTCGCCTCCTCTACTTTATGAACCAACGGAGACTCCGCCCCCTGAGCACGTGCGCCCTGCCTGCTGGAGAAGCCGCTAATTGAAGCGGCGGGATGCACACGAGATCGTCTTTTACGAAAGAAGGTCTCATTAATCTATTTATTTTCAATTATTTAGAAAAAAATCAAGGCGTACAGAACAGTCTTAATAGCACAAGGATTTAATGTTTCATGTTATTTTTCTATTATTGCAGCTAAAAATCCCTACGTGTAGGAAAACTCATCCCTCGTTTAGTCACTTGCCTGAAAGATTTAGGGTTTGGTGCTTTTGAAATGTTGACATCGGTAGTTTCAGAGTTTTGTTTCAGTTTCACAATCAAATGAATTATTTTACTTCCGATTGTTTAATTTTCTGGTCTTTATTGGTTTCACCAATTAATTATTTTACTTCCATTTGTTTCATTTGCTGTTTTTTTTCCTCTTCTCCATCTCTTCTTCTGCTTTCAGAAATACGCTGCAGTGTGAGATTTACATTTATAAGAAATATTTGTGTTTTTACCGCATCTTTAAGATCTTAACTCTCATTTATCATGTTCTTGTTATTTCAAATCCTGAAACAAGTGGAATTAAAATCTTAATGATGATAATAATTTAAAACCCTTGATAAAAACACAGTAATCCCAAAGCCAGTACAAACAATCTAATAAGATTTACTTAGTGAGTTGACTTATTATTAAAATGTTTATAACAGCTTTTGAAATTCTGTAATTATTCTGGAAAAATATTTTGCAGAGTTAAGACTAAGCAGTGCATGCCGGTGAAAAGGTTCAAAACTTCCAGCAACATTTGAAAAAAGAAAGAAAGAAAGAAAGATCAATTGCAGGAATACGATATTCACAACACACATGCATCTTGACTTTCACACTCCAGTGAGGAGGACCGCACTGATTACACCATGACGGAATCAGTTTTCTCTTTCACTTCATTAACGATTTGCCAGTGTGCTGCTCCTGCTTCACAGAGTCACAGAGACTTGATGTGGAACAAACAGGAATTTAGAAAATCATTTTTTTAATTGTTTGCTGACCTCACAATGATCACCAAACACCCTGCTGTTCAGTAACTGATGTTCTACCAGACCTGTAGTGTGCAGTTCAAGCCGTCCAGTAGTCTTTGTCTTCTTAACATGTTATTGTGGCTCGTCCTCGTCCTCTTTCACCCCATTGCCATTTGCATCAATAACTTGAGGTGATGCTGTTTCAATTTAAGTAATGTAGATTTTCCTACGTGTGGTGGTTGGTGGTACTCAGTTTGCTGAGCATTTTACTACTTGAAAATGCAGATCTTCTGTCCTCAAAAAAATGGAAGTTAAAGACAGTGGGATGAAGTCCATCAATACAGTATAATGAAAACAGTGAATATGAATTTTAGTAGAAACCAATATTGCAAAGGTGATTTAAATTTGATTCACTGCAATTTTACTATCACCACTCCACAAATCCTGCATGTCATTGGACTGTGGGAAGAAACTGGAGCAGAACATTTGAACTCCACACGGGCAGGACCCCAGACACGGACCCTGCCTTCTTTACTGCATGGCAAGAGCACTACCACTGCCCCACTGTGCCACCTTCGGCTTCTACAGTATGTGGGTCCTGAAATATTCTCATATTTTTGATATTTTTTGTGTGGATCCCCATTAGGAGTGTCACCTGCCCACCCGCAGCCCTTTAAAGGAAGGATGGGAAATTGAAGTCCATTGTGGACCAGATATGATATCCAGAGGAGTTTGTGTCGTTGTTTGGAGTTCACTTTTTTCGTCTAGTAGGTGGGCTGCATTGTGGTAGGAATTCAAACTGACAAAATGTGAAAATCTGACAGTATGGATAGGGAGCTAAAGTTTAATTTACTTCTGATGAGTTAGCTGAACAATTTGCTTTATCAATTATTGACCACTGAATTAATTTATTCAATAAGGCATCTGTTATATGTATCATTAGAAAGAAAAAGAAATGTCAGGTCAAAAATGGCTCCATGGTGGTCTATTGAATGTGACAACATAATTCATGAAAGAGTCTGGAAGATTTTAAACATGCCAACTAGCAACTCTTATTGGTGCATGAAAGAACATTACATCAGCCACTTTACTGAACCGACCCCGGGACAGTCTGCTTGTTTTACTTGAACATTTCAGCAGGCTCTTTATGACATTTATGAAAACAAAAAGTGATATATCTCAATGTGCACTGCAAACCAAAATACTTAACTCTTGTTAGCTCTAAATTATTCTCTCACACTGCCCCTCTAGGGCTTATTAAAGTCCCACTAATAAACTCTGAGGTTGATCTGATGTTCCTACTTTAACTCTGTGTAGACATTTCATAACTCCACGGTTTAAATCCTTCTTAAATGACACTGATTACAGAAAAATAGATATTAGAGTGTGATTCTGATTCCTAAGGAAAGAAGAATTCAAGTATGTGGTATTATCAAACATGTGGACAAAATCAAAGTTAGAGTGTTCATGTCGAAAAGGATAAAGAAAGAACAGTCAGAGCTGCCAACAAGAAGCAAGCCAAGTTCATTTGGAATGACAGTCTTGCAGATTAAAAGTGTGACAAATGTCCTTGTGGTCCGATACCCCAAAGCAAAAGGATATTAATATCTGAAACCCTTTGATATAATGCAATCAGATGCCACCTACAATTAGGGACCTACAATGACCTCTCAGCGTCAACTGTCACCAGCAGAGTTGATGTTTTAGCAGCAGGGACCCGTGATCTCTTTAACCGTCACTTGAGTATGTTGTCCAGTGGTCAATTGCTCGATGGTGTGGTCCACAGCTTCATCTCCTCTCTGGTGTGGCTTGTTTTCCCCATTGCATTTGGACAATTCGTTCACTTGCAGACCTTTACTACCACTCAGTCCCTGGGTTCAAATTTAAATGCTGTCATCAGCTTCTACCTGCTAGTGTAAAGAAATTGAGAATTTTGCTCAATATTAGTCGGAATCTGCAATACTTTATTTGTAATTGCTAAAAGATACTTATGGATCCCAAAATAATATCTCATGAGGTGTTAGGTCTGTTACGTTTGGGGGTATCCCTTATCAACAGTAATGCTTTCAGTAAAACAGACGGTCATTTTATCCAGTCTCTGCTTGTCTCTCAGTGTTTGTTTTTTAGATGGTCAAAATGAAATCTGAAGGTGGTAAACACAAAGTGCATTCTTCCAGTCTTTAGATCCATTGGAAAATTATTTGCCCAAAATTAAACGCATTTCATCATGCTAACTATACTGCAGTGCTATAGATATGTACATGTTCAATGAATTTGGTGTTATGAAGTAATCATATGTAATCAGCCTATGAACGAAATAATCAATTGCCTCTCACTTTGCAACACAAATTTCATGTCACTTTAAAATCAATAAAAATCTATATTGTGTTTTAGTTCATGTCCATCGATTGTATGTTATAGCGATGTTTTTAAGTAATATCTTTAAATTCTCCACGTGTTTGACATTCCATTTTATTTTACTTAGAAACAAATACATCTTTTTAGAATTTTAAATTTCTGTAGTTCTTTGTTAAATAAGCACAATCACATTGTCATATTTTATAGATTAAGCACGTGGTTAAAGCAAGCCATCTGAAAACAAAGCACCATGATATCAGACTTGCGCAGTATCAAAATCGTAAGCTTAACTACGTAAACACAGAATACAGTGGTGTGAAAAACTATTTGCCCCCTTCCTGATTTCTTATTCTTTTGCATGTTTGTCACACAAAATGTTTCTGATCATCAAACACATTTAACCATTAGTCAAATATAACACAAGTAAACACAAAATGTGGTTTTTAAATGATGGTTTTTATTATTTAGGGAGAAAAAAAATCCAAACCTACATGGCCCAGTGTGAAAAAGTAATTGCCCCCTTGTTAAAAAATAACCTAACTGTGGTGTATCACACCTGAGTTCAATTTCCGTAGCCACCCCCAGGCCTGATTACTGCCACACCTGTTTCAATCAAGAAATCACTTCAATAGGAGCTCCCTGACACAGAGAAGTAGACCAAAAGCACCTCAAAAGCTAGACATCATGCCAAGATCCAAAGAAATTCAGGAACAAATGAGAACAGAAGTCATTGAGATCTATCAGTCTGGTAAAGGTTATAAAGCCATTTCTAAAGCTTTGGGACTCCAGCGAACCACAGTGAGAGCCATTATCCACAAATGGCAAAAACATGGAACAGTGGTGAACCTTCCCAGGAGTGGCCGGCCGACCAAAATTACCCCAAGAGCGCAGAGACGACTCATCCGAGAGGTCACAAAAGACCCCAGGACAACGTCTAAAGAACTGCAGGCTTCACTTGCCTCAATTAAGGTCAGTGTTCACGACTCCACCATAAGAAAGAGACTGGGCAAAAACGGCCTGCATGGCAGATTTCCAAGACGCAAACCGCTGTTAAGCAAAAAGAACATTAGGGCTCGTCTCAATTTTGCTAAGAAACATCTCAATGATTGCCAAGACTTTTGGGAAAATACCTTGTGGACTGATGAGACAAAAGTTGAACTTTTTGGAAGGCAAATGTCCCGTTACATCTGGCATAAAAGGAACACAGCATTTCAGAAAAAGAACATCATACCAACAGTAAAATATGGTGGTGGTAGTGTGATGGTCTGGGGTTGTTTTGCTGCTTCAGGACCTGGAAGGCTTGCTGTGATAGATGGAACCATGAATTCTACTGTCTACCAAAAAATCCTGAAGGAGAATGTCCGGCCATCTGTTCGTCAACTCAAGCTGAAGCGATCTTGGGTGCTGCAACAGGACAATGACCCAAAACACACCAGCAAATCCACCTCTGAATGGCTGAAGAAAAACAAAATGAAGTCTTTGGAGTGGCCTAGTCAAAGTCCTGACCTGAATCCAATTGAGATGCTATGGCATGACCTCAAAAAGGCGGTTCATGCTAGAAAACCCTCAAATAAAGCTGAATTACAACAATTCTGCAAAGATGAGTGGGCCAAAATTCCTCCAGAGCTCTGTAAAAGACTCATTGCAAGTTATCGCAAACGCTTGATTGCAGTTATTGCTGCTAAGGGTGGCCCAACCAGTTATTAGGTTCAGGGGGCAATTACTTTTTCACACAGGGCCATGTAGGTTTGGATTTTTTTTCTCCCTAAATAATAAAAACCATCATTTAAAAACTGCATTTTGTGTTTACTTGTGTTATATTTGACTAATGGTTACTGTAAATGTGTTTGATGATCAGAAACATTTTGTGTGACAAACATGCAAAAGAATAAGAAATCAGGAAGGGGCAAATAGTTTTTCACACCACTGTATCTGATTGATCTGACATTGTCTGTTTTAAACAAAATTGATATGAATTGTGTAAAATATAAAACAAATGAGAATTTTCTTTAAATTAATTGGAACTCCAAAATTAAGCAAGAAATACATGACTGCCCCAGGAAATGTAGATGTCTAGTAATTCTAGTTCACGTTAGCAATCTTAACCTTCAGTCTTTCATAATATAATAATATTTTTCTACATTCATACTGCAGGGATCCACTTCATCCACCACTCAAGTGCAACATTCACCTAGATGATGTGACGGCACCCATTTTGTGCCAGTACTCTCTACACACATTAGCTGTTAGGTGGTGAAGGGGTGAGAGATAGCCAGTTAGAGACAGGGGATGATTAGTGAGGCTCTTCAAATTTGCTAGATGTTCCATATTTTTTCCCTCCTTGGTTTATCAGGATATCAGCATGATGGGGATATTTATCAAGACAAGGAGAAGTTCTTCTTCTACTTCCAGCTGCTCCCATTAGGGGTTGCCACAGCAAACCATCTCATTCCTTATCTTCCGTCCTCGTCATCTTCCTCTGTAACATCCATCACTATCATGTCCTCTATCACCACATCCATAAACCTTCCCTAAGGCCTTCTTCTTTTCCTATCCTTAGCATTCTTTGCCCAGTATATCCAGCATCTCTCCTTTGCACATATCCAAACCAAAGCAATCTTGCCGCTCTGTCTCCAAACCATCCAACCTGAGCTGACCCTCTAATGTACTCATTTCTAAACCTGTTCATCCTTGTAACATGCATTAAAAATCTTAACATCTTTAACTCTGACACCTTCAGCTCTGTCTCCTGTGTTTTGTTCAGTGCCACCCTCTCCAACCCATTTAACATAGCTGGTCTCACCACCATCCTGTAGACCTTACCTTGCTGATACTCATCTGTCACAAACCATTCCTGACACTCTTCTCCACCAATTCCACCCTGCCTGAACTCTGTTTTTCACCTCGCTTCTACACTTCCCGTTACTCTGTATTGTTGATCGCAAGTATTTAAACTCACCCACCTTACCCAACTCTATTCCCTGCATCCTCATCATTCCACTGACCTACATGTATTCTGTCATGTTCCTAATGACCTTCATTCCTCTCCTCTCTACAGCATATCTCCACCTCACCAGGGTCTCCTCAACCTGCTCCCTACTATCGCTACAGATCACAATGTCATCTGCAAACATCATAGCCCACGGTTACTCCTGTCCAGTCTCGTCTGTCCGCCTGTCCATCACCATTGCAAATAAGAAAGGGCTCAGAGCTGATCCCTGATGTAATCCCACCTCCACCTTGAATGCATCCGTCACCCCCACCGCAGATCTTACCACTGTCACGCTTCCCTCGTACATATCCTGTACCACTCTTACATACTTCTCTGTCACTCCCGACTTCCTCATACAATACCATAACTCCTCTCGAGGCACCCTGTCATATGCTTTTTCCAGGTCCTAAAAGACACAGTACAATTCCTTCTGACCTTCTCTATACCATCAACATCCTCAGAGCAAACATTGCAACTGTGATGTTCCATCTTGGCATGAAACTATACTGCTGCTCACTAATCATCACCTTACTTCTTAAACTAGCTTCCATTATTCTTTCCCATAACTTCATGCTGTAGCTCATCAGTTTTATCCCTCTGTATTTATTATATCTCTGCAACCCAGCCACAGGGGATGAACAAACAGTGTGTTTCTCTAGGCCAGTCTCAAGCCCGGATAAATGGGGAGAATTATGTCAGGAAGAGCATCCGGTGTAAAATTTTGCCAAATCAATATGCGGACAACAATACAAATTTCCATACCAGATCGGTCGAGCCCCGGGTTAACAATGAAATGATTATGAAGCTGGAAATTGGAGGTGTGATGAGGAATGTTGTTAGTGCATATGCCCCACAAGTTGGGTGTGCAATGGATGAGAAAGAAGATTTTTGGAGCGAGTTGGATGAAGTGATGAACAGAGTACCTAAGGGACAGAAAGTGGTGATTGGAGCAGATTTCAATGGACATGTTGGTGAAGGGAACAGAGGAGACGAGGAGGTGATGGGTAGGTATGGTGTCAAGAAGAGGAATGAAGAAGGTCAAAGGACAGTGGATTTTGCTAAAAGGACGGACATGGCTGTGGTGAATACGTTTTTTAAGAAGAGGGAGGAACACAGGGTTACGTACAAGAGTGGAGGAAGATGCACACAGGTAGATTACATCTTATGCAGAAGAGTCAATCTGAAGGAGATTGAAGACTGCAAAGTGGTGGCAGGGGAAATGTAGTTAAGCAGCATAGGATGGTGATCTGTAGGATGACGTTGGAGATCAAGAAGAGGAAGAGAGTGAGAGCAGAGCCAAGGATCAAATGGTGGAAGTTGAAAAAGGAAGACTACAAGGTTGAGTTTAGGGAGAAGGTGAGACAGGCACTGGGTGGTAGTGAAGAGTTACCAGACAGTTGGAAAACTACAGCAGATGGAGTAAGGGTGACAGCAAGAAGGGTGCTTGGCATGACATCTGGACAGAGGAAGGAGGAAAAGGAAACCTAATGGTGGAATGGAGGTGAAGAGACAGGTGGCGAAGGCTAAAGGAAAGGCATATGATGAGTTATAGGAGAGGCTGGACACTAAGGAGGGAGAAAAGGACCTGTACCAATTGGCTAGACAGAAGGACAGAGCTGGGAAAGATGTGCAGCAGGCTAAGGTAATAAAGGATAAAGAAGGAAACACACAAATGAAAGAGTATTGGAAGCTAGGTTAAGAAGTGAGGTGATGATTAGTGAGCAGCAGTATGGTTTCATGCAAAGAAAGAGCACCACAGAAGCGATGTTTGCTCTGAGGGTGTTGATGGAGAAGTATAGAGAAGGCCAGAAGGAGTTGCATTGGGTCCTTGTGGACCTGGAGATAGCATATGACAGGGTGCCTCGAGAGGAGTTGTGAAATTGTATCAGGAAGTCGGGAGTGGCAGAGAAGTATGTAAAGAGCGTTATAGGATATGTTTGAAGGAAGTGTGACCATGATGAGGTCTGCAGTAGGAGTGACAGATGCATTCAAGGTGGAGGTGGGATTACATAAGGGATCAGTTCTGAGCCCTTTCTTATTTGCAATGGTGATGGACAGGCAGACAGACAAAATTAGACAGGAGTGCCCATGGACTATGATATTTGCTGATGACATTGTGATCTGTAGTGAGAGTAGGGAGCAGGTTGAGGAGACCCTGGAGAGGTGGAGATATGCTCTAGAAGGGAGAAGAATGAAGGTCAGTAGGAACAAGACAGAATACATGTGCGTGAATGAGAGGGAGGTCAGTGGAATGGTGAGGATGCAGGTGAGTAGAGTTGGCGAAGGTGGATGAGTTTAAATACTCGCAGTACAGAGTAATGGGGATTGTGGAAGAGAGGTAAAAAAAAAAGAGTGCAGGCAGGGTGGAACGGGTGGAGAAGAGTGTCAGGAATGATTTGTGACAGACGGATATCAGCAAGAGTTAAAGGGAAGGTCTACAAGACGGTAGTGAGACCAGCTATGTTATATGGGTTGGAGACGGTGGCAATGACCAGAAAATAGGAGACAGAGCTGGAGGTGGCAGAGTTAAAGATGCAAAGATTAGCATTGGGCGTGACAAGGATGGATAGGATTAGAAACGAGTACATTAGAGGGTCAACACAAGTTGGACAATTGGGAGACAAAGTCAGAGGGGCGAGATTGCATTGGTTTGGATATATGCAGAGGAGTGATGCTGGGTATATTGGGAGAAGGATGCGAACGATAGAGCTGCTAGGGAAAGGAAAAAGAGGAAGGCCTAAGAGGTTTTTGGATGTGGTGAGAGAGGACATGCAGGTAATGGATGTGACAGAACAAGATGCAGAGGACAGGAAGATATTGAAGAAGATGATACGCTGTGGCAACCTCTAACAATAGTAGCCGAAAGAAGAAGAAGATAAAAGTCAATGTGTGTATGTATGTATGTTCCAGCATCACTTCCATATGGCTGGAGCGATTTTCAAGAAACTTGGTACACAAGTTTCTGAATGGTCGACTAAAAATAATGTAGGGTAAAAATCAATCCTCACCCCCCTTTTGGGTAGGGTGGGGGTGATCTTGTGGTCTTGTATGCATGTTATCATCCAGTTGACAGTCTGAACGACAAGCAATGGGCATAATGGAGGTGACTGCCAGCGCTCTGTGTTTGAGCACCACCTGTTGCTTTTGAAATTAAATAGAGTTGGCTGGTTATGAGTGCCAGTTGGATGATAACATACATACAAGACCGCAAGGCAAGTACATTAGTGAGTCTTCATCCATCCATTTCCTAACCCGCTGAATCCAAATACAGGGTCACGGGGGTCTGCTGGAGCCAATCCCAGCCAACACAGGGCACAAGGCAGGAACCAATCCTGGGCAGGGTGCCAACCCACCGCAGGACACACACAAACACACCCACACACCAAGCACACACTAGGGCCAATTTTAGAATCGCCAATCCACCTAACCTGCATGTCTTTGGATTGTGGGAGGAAACCGAGCGCCGGAGGAAAACCACGCAGACACGGGAGAACATGCAAACTCCACGCAGGGAGGACCCGGGAAGCGAACCCGGGTCTCCTAACTGCGAGGCAGCAGCGCTACCACTGTGCCACCCGAAGTGAGTCTTCATTATTTGTTAATTTATTTTTATATTTAAAGTTGTGGGGTTTTTTGGTTTTTTTTATTATATTTTTCTTAAACAAAACAAAAAAAACACTTTATTTTCCTCCGGGGCAACGCTGGGTATTTCATTTGACACTCCGAACGCCCACCAGAGGGCGAACTGGAGGTGACTGCCAACATTATGTTTGAGCAGCACCGGGCCCCTGTTGTTTTTGAAATTAAAATAGAGTTGGCCTGCTACGAGCGTCAACTGGATGAAAATATACATACAAGACTGCAAGACAAGCACATTAGTCAGTCTTCATGGTTTGCTAATTTATTTTATTTTTAAAGTTGTGGGTTTTTTTTAAATTATATTTTTCTCAAACAAAAAAAAAACACTTTATTTTCCTCCCAAGTAACGCTGGGTATTTCAGCTAGTTTTTGTAATAAAAAGGAACAAAACAGTGAAATATCAAAGGTTAAACTTCAGAATCATTATTCAATTAGTTTTACTTCTCATTTTCGGCTTTTAATTGACATTTACAATGCAATACATTAGCACTGCTACGTGGTCTTAAAAAAGAAAAAAGTGAACCTGTTAATTTAATGTTTGTTTGTAACAACTCATGTCTCACATCATTTCTTAAGAAGGCAGAGAGGCACATGCCAAAACACACAAATTAATGAGCTTAAAAAGTGACATTTTTCCACATTGCATGACTGAAAAAGACGGCCATACAGTGCATGAGTTGTCTGGTAAAGTGTTATTTGTATTGTCTTTATTTTTTGCAGCACTACCTCTGTTAACTGACATATACACTGTTAAACATGTCTTTCAGTAACGTGGCTTTTTAAAATGGACCGAGCATCTGAGAAGCGGAATTTGCCATGTATCTACGTGTGACACAGCAAAGCAGAATACAAGAGGCCTGTCATTAAGGTGCCCCTGGTCACTAGGTTCAAATGGCACTGCCAAGTTCATCTGCTTTTCTTAAAACCATTCCAGACTGGAATCAATTATTTCTGCAGTTATGCTTAACGATCACTGAATAAATACATTTTCTGCATAATTCAACAGTATCCTTGGTAGAGTGACACACATTTTGTGCTTTGACCTTGTGTTGTGATCTTAAAATAAAGGGTGACTCACGAAAAACTGAACCATCTCCGACCGGTTGGCTTCAGCTATTATACAGGCGGGTGCCGTCACGATCGAGCTCAGCAGCCCCAACTGTGCATTAGTAAGGAAGCTGTAAGCCAGGGGGTACAGACGTGCGTGAAAGAGATCCAGAAGATGTATTCTCTGCAACAGAGGATTGGGATAGTGGAGACGTATGTGTGTATTCGTTCTTTAAAGGAAACGAGGGACATTTTTGCACAGAAGTTTACTGGTGTAAACCTATCAGCAAAGAGCAGTATTCACGAGTCAGTGAAGAAGTGGTGTAAGACTGGGTCAGTTGCAAACTACAAAAAGAATCGGGCCCCATTGCTCGTTTCGTGTACCAGCTAAGAAACGTACGTCAACGTTGGAGTCGGAGATAGTTCGGTCTTTCTTGTGCCACCCTGTGAAAAACATAAATTTGATGTTCCTAACACCAATGGTGTAAAGTCAGATGGGACTTTTATAAAATGTTAGCAGTCTTTAAGCATCTGCTGCCCGTAGGCATCAAGATATTGTGAGCCAAGTGCAATTTTGGAGAAGCAGATCTGAATTAGGCACAAACAGACCCACATAGTGTAGGAACAGCACCTGCCCAGAAGAGTGAGTTTAGTATAAAAAAAACAAAAAATACAACCCAAAAACAAACAACATACAGCAGAAGGAGGCGGCAGTGCAATGTTCAAAGTCAGAGGGATTATTCTTGCCAAAAATAACATGTCACAAAACAAAGGTTTGGGGACCGCCCCCATATATTGTCGTCCAGACAATAAAGAAATAAAGCGATTCAAAGTCTTAATGTGAGCAATGAACATTTTACTGAAGGAAAATGGCGGATTTATAACCAAAAGGATTATGGGACAGGAAATGGTTGGCAGGAAGTGACGCTGCAGCAGGAACCGGAACCAACGTCATCATGATGCGGCGGAAGTGAGGTGATTTGATGGAGCCGGAACGGAATGTCATCACGAGCATTTTGGAATCCGGAAGATGAGGGAATTATTTTTCTTCAGGTTTTCTGTTGACGAAAAGAGGTTTAGGTAAGCACCACATGTTGACCCTTTATCTCGCGATATTTCACTCACCTTTAGGCTCTTGGACTGCCTCCTAATCACACATGTGTGACAACAGTTAAAATACGGCCGATGGACAACACAGCAAACCCTCCAACACTGGAGGTATACAAGAAAGGATTTTTGGGAAATGGACAAAGGCAGACTTCTAGTAGCTTCATTACTAGAATAATGTATGCTGTTCTTCCTAGTCCCATCATGTCCCCTCTGCCAAAAACCTGCAACCTTGTGGCACATACTCACCAGCTGCAAGGCCAGCCTCACTCACAGATGTTAAACTTGGAGGTGGAATTGGGTCCTTCAGCAACCTGCACTTGAACCAGAGCTGAAAAAAGAAGGATCAACAAACAGTGCCCTCTCTCTCCCCCAGGAAGGAACAAAGAGGGCAGCAGCAGGCTGGGTATAGCCTGGGATTGGAAGATGAAGGTCAATCTAGACCAAACGCTCACCTTCCCTCCCGCCAGAGGTAACTATAAACTGGCTTAGGCCAGATCTGATCCTGTGGTCAGTCCCACAGAAAGTCATATTCATTACAGAACAGCGCCATGGCAGGATGATGTTGGTGAAGTGTATGAAATCAAAAAGCTGAAGTATTCTGATGTAGCAACTGAAGCAAAACAAAAGGGCTGGGAAATACTGGTGCTGCCTGTGAAGGTTGTTCTGCAGGGGTTCTGTGGCCATGTTAACCACTTGACTGCTAAAACAGAGGAGGTTCTGAGGACAGGCCATCAAGTCACTGGAAGAGACTGCCGAGCTAAGCAGCTCTAACAGAAAAAAATAAATAAATTTGGCAACAAGATGCCTATCAGCCAACAGGACGAGTACTGGCAGAATGCGGGTGTTAAAGTTGTGCCAATTGTAGGTGACATGGATCTATTAACAAAACACCAAGGAAGGAGAGTGCCCAACTGATGACCTCAGTGAAACACTTCCTGACCCATCAAGGAA
>NW_024385303.1:0-16087 GCF_016835505.1 Polypterus senegalus
GGAATCAGATTTACTTAATTGAAGATCAGATTGATTAGCAATCTGTAAATATTGGTAAATAATAGAATCGATAAATTAATATATCCTTAAAGAAAATGAAAATCAACTCCTGGACGTTGGACTAAAATTTTCACCTTCTCTGGTGAATAACAAGAACAATGAAAACAAGCAGAACAAAAACAACAGGAAAACAAGAACCACTGTTAACACGAACAACAGTCACCTGGCAGGCCTTCTGTCTCTAGTTTGGCCGACTGCCTCTTGCAGCCGCCACTGCTTGACACCTCTGGCACTGAGTGCCAATGAGCCTCTGAATCTGCAGTTGGCCTGCCAACGGCTTCTGGCTGTTGGCAGACAGAGGTCCTTGTTAAAATGATGGACGTCAAAAGGTGCTCTGAGGGGTTTAAGGTTAAAAGAGAAGGCAGGCCAAGGCAGCACCTACACACTGGCGTTCATTCATTCTCATGACAGTTATTACCACAGCAGCTGTGTATGGTCTGGCATTGCCCTGCGGAGGCTCCAGGAGGCATCTAGGAGGTGTGAGAAGAGAGTCTATGATGGCCTGGGTGCCGCAGCTTTGGGCATCGTCCTTTTCGGGGATATTGATAGTCATAGCCAAGGATGGACTAAGGTGAGTGAGGGCAACAACATTTATGGTGCAATATGGTGCAAAAGTGCATATTTATTACAGGAAAAGAAAAAAATACAGTGTCTTTGTGCAGTTCAAATAAATATCTGTTATGTTTCAGCCAGTGCCACCCGTATGTCTATTCTCGTATTGATTATGTCTATTTTGGTTTACCAGTAGGAGAGGACCTGGTGTTGAATGTTCAGCCGTTTCCCCCTTTGAGCTTTATGAGTTTAATATTACTAATTTATTATTTTACTTTTACTTTAGTTTTTAGTTAAAACGTTTCATACTTTTTTGTACTGTTTCATCGTCTGCCGTGGGTTTTTACGGATTTTACCGAGTTTTATTAAGTTTTAGCTGACTACTCACTTGTTGCCCGGATATACTGTTTTACCGTCTGCGTGGATTTTCGGATTTTATCAAGTTTTGCTGTCTACTCACCTGATGTCCGGATGCCCTGATGCCCGGATTTTCTGTTTTATTGTCTGCTTTGGATTTTACGGCGCTGTCTGGATAGCATCTCTCCTTTCTTCCTCGGTCAGAATGGCGCTCAGTTATTCCAGCTCACAACTCTGCCGACTTAAACCCGCAACCACTCCTGAAATTAACATCTCCATCATTAAAGAACTTGGACTCCTTTGCCGTCCTCGATACACTCATAGAGGCTCCGGTCGAAAGTTCATCTTCCATAAGCAGCCAAAGTGCTCTGCTCCCAATATTCCATCCTTCTGGTCACCTGTCACACATTTGACGCGTCATCAGAGCACCGTCATTCCAACTACTATCAACTCTGAAAGTATCGTGAGATCTTTGCACTCCAGCATGGGAAACACCAGAGCTATTGAGAGATTCTCACATCCCCGCCTGGATTTATTTTGTGGAGTTGATTCTAAGCTGCGGATGGATTTTAATATTTTGCGACCATTACAGAGATTTACCTCACAGTCATTAGTCAAATTTGAACTGTTTAACTCTCAATCCATCTGCAATAAAGCCACACTGATTGAAGAACGCATCAGGGAGAAAGGACTTGACTTCATGTGTCTGACAGAAACCTGGCACCAGTCAGAGGTTTACTCTTCCCTAAATGAAGCCTGTCCTCCTGGCTACAGTTACTTGGAAGCAGCTCGAGCATGGCGTGGTGGTGGCTTAGCTATCATCCACCGTCAGGATTTGAGGTTGTCCCGTATCTTGATACCTGCAACATCCTCCTGCGACTGCCTTGCATTTAAATGTAAGCCTCCTTTTCCCATGACTGTTCTTCTTATCTATCGACCTCCAAAATCCAACTCTGCCTTCATCTTGGAAATGACTGATCTTCACACAACACTCTGTGCTACCTCTGCCAACATCATAATTCTAGGAGATATAAATATTCATGTTGACAATCCCACAGGTTATCTCTCTGCTGATTTCCTTGAGCTATTGGATTCTCTCAATCTACTACAACATGTTGATGTCCCCACACATTCCAGGGCTCACACACTTGACCTGGTCATTTCAAATTCTGCCTTAATCAGTAACTTACAGGTATATGATCTTGGTATTTCAGACCACAAAGTAGTGTCAAATGGAGCTGCCCATTCTTTCCCCCCATATCAAACTAAAACGACAGATACATTTCAGAAATCTGAAGAACATCAATGTTGATGCCATGGCCCTGGACCTTAAACTTCTCTCCTCTGACTCTACCAGCTCCCTCTCTGTTGCTGACCTTGTGGACTTTTACAACCAGTCCCTGAGCAGTCTCCTGGACTTCCATGCCCCTTTAACATCCAGGTCCGTCTCATTCTCGTGCTCAGCACCTTGGTACACCTGCGAACTGCGAAAAATGAAGACTGCTGGCCGTCTCCTTGAGCGGCGGTTCAAGGCCTCTGGGCTGACTGTCCACAAACAGGCTTATAGGGAACACAAGAGGGCGTATGCAGAAGCTCTGAAGGTTGCACGGTCCAAGTTCTATTCCACCATCAACAGCAACAGTTCCAGGAACCCCAAAAAAATTTTTGCAACTATAAATCACCTTCTCAAACCTCCTTCACCTGCCCACTCTGAGGCCACCGATGAGAGGTGCAATATGCACATAAATTTCTTCAAACAAAAAGTTGGTAACATCCGCTTACACCTCTCCACCACGGATATCCTGCCCCCCCAACTGTCGACCTACTGTCTGAGACTGTCCAGCCCCTTTGCTCCTTCTCTGTTGCCACACAGGAAGAGGTGAAGGATGTCATCAGGAAAATGAAACTGTCTACTAGTTCCCTGGACCCTTCCCCCTCAGCTTTACTGAGGGCCAACGTCTCTGCCGTCTCTCCACTTAACACCAGGATCATAAACCAGTCCCTTTTGGCTGGCCATATTCCTTCTTCACTAAAAACTGCTGTCATCAGACCCTTACTGAAAAAACCCACCCTGGATTCTGAAGTTCTCTCCAATTATAGGCCCATCTCCAATCTTCCATTTCTCTCTAAAGTTCTGGAAAAAATTGTTGCAACTCAACTTCATGACCACCTCAAACTGAATAATCTGTTTCAAAAGTTTCAGTCTGGTTTCCGCCCTGTCCATAGCACCGAAACAGCCCTGGTCAGGGTCACCAATAATCTTCTGATAATAGTAGATACTGGTTCCCCTTCTTTACTCATCCTCCTTGACCTGACAGCTGTTTTTGACGCAATAGACCACAACATTCTCCTTCACCGCCTGAAATACACCATTGGACTCTCTGGAAATGTTCACAATTGGTTCACATCTTACCTGACCGGCAGAACTGAGCAGCTCGCCCTGGGCAGCCAAAATCTCATACCCACAACGTCCTTGTGGTGTCCCACAGGGCTCTGTGCTAGGCCCCATCCTTTTTACCATCTACATGCTCCCCCTTGGAAATGTCATTAGCAGACATGGTTTATCTTTTCACTGCAATGCTGATGACACTCAGCTTTACCTCAGGACTACCCCCACCTCCTCTCCTGCTCCTCTGCCAATATCTACATTGACTACCTGCCTGGAGGAGATAGAGGCGTGGATGAGGCTCAATTTTCTTCAGCTAAACAGATCCAAAACAAAAGCCATCTTAGTTGGCACATCACACCATCTCTTCTCTTCTACCATCACCAATATCACTTTCACTGGCCAAAACATTCCCCTTTCCACACCTGTCACCAATCTGGGTGTTAAAATGGACCCTCAACTCACCTTTGACGCCCACATCAAACACCTCTGTAAGTCTTCCTTCTACCACTTCAAAAATATTGCTAAGCTCCGACCAACTCTCACCCTGGAAGATGCAGAGAAGCTCGTCCATGCCTTTGTCTCCTCCAGGTTGGATTACTGTAATGCGTCCTCATCGGATTCCTGGCAAGAGTATTCAGAGACTCCAGTATATTCAGAATTGCGCTGCCAGGATCTTGATGAGGGTGCTAAGCATGACCATATCACCCCAATCCTGAAAACCCTTCACTGGCTCCCTGTTCCACTCAGAATTGAGTTCAAGGTCGTTCTCCTCACCCATCAGTGCATCTATGGACATGCCCTCCTTTACTTACAGGAACTCCTTACCCCTCATACCTCCTCACGCACTCTCCACTCTGTACACACTAACACTCTCCAAGTTCCTAGAACCAAGCTTCGAGTATGGGTGATAGGGCTTTTAAATCTAGTGGCCGAGACTGTGGAATGCCCTCCCTGATTACCTGAGAGCCCCACAGTCGGACTGATGTTTTTAAACGGAATCTAAAAACTCATCTTTTTAGAAAGATATTTTGTTAAAGTATACATGGATTTTCTTGTTTTATTATTTTTGTTTTTACTCTGTAGCACTTTGAGATTTCTAAAATATGAAGTGCAATATAAATAAAATGTATTATTATTATTATTAATATATTATTATTATTATTATGTTCCTTTTACATTAACATTCTTGTTCATTGAGTTCCTTCATGTCAAAGTCTCTTTTTCTATGTATGTTTTGTGAGTACCCCCCAAAAAAAAAAAAAAGTTGGGGCTACCTGCCTGTCACCATCAAGTTACTGACCTCAAGCCTATAAAGGCTGAAGAAAACCCACAGACACTTACGGATAAATGAATTTGCTGGCATTTTAGGTTTTGCTGGATTTCTGATAAACTTTACACTTATGTGGAATTCTGGATTTTCTGACCCCTTTCTCTGTGTTTTTGACTGTTCTTTGTATTGTGTATAGGAACACTGTTTGCTTAACACTAGAATTCCTGAAGCTGCAAAAAAAAAAACTCAGAACCCCAGCCCATCTTAAACCCTTAGCACCTCTCCATCAGCGTCTTTTGTTTTGTAAATGTGTCGATCAGCCTAAGCAGCCTGCTATCCCATCCCCTGCCTTGACAGAGCTCAGCTCTTCCAGCTCAACCCAAGGCTCCTTATCTGCATGTGATGTGCCTGGAGTTGTACGCTGTAAATAATGCAGTTCGTTATTTAGAATACATGCATTTCATGTGTGGTCCACGTCTGCAATGATCTGGGTGAGGGTAGGACAACAGGAAATGTGAGAAATGCAAGAAATGCAGAACACATAAATAAGGAACTTTTTCCATGTTATACTAATAATGACGTGAAGTGTATAATGTGTGAAGGCTTTAGTCCAAATATCAAATAATCACGTGCTCTTTTATTCAAGAATATAACCAAAGAAAGAAAAAAGCATTTGATTTACATGTGGCTGTCAATGAGTTATAAGCCCAGTCTCAAATGTCAATCGACAGAAAGGTGATAGGTATTCTTGAATGGTGGTGAGGCAAGTACTGCTGCCTTATAACCTGAAGATCCGGTTCGAGACTAGGCTCCGCATTTTAAGTAGTGAGCTGCTATTATTACTATTTGTACAATATCAAAAAAAAACATACATTTGATTTGAGTCGGGCAGTGGCCCCGGCACCGGAAGTACTCGCGGGTCCTCAATAAAAGGAACCACACTACCTTGTCAAGCTGAGTCAGAGCCGGGAGAAAGGAAGGCAACACTTGACTGGAGGAGAGGTGTTTGGAGAAGACATAACTTGTGCTTTGGCATCTTTATGAGGTATTGTGCAATAAACACTCATTTATCTGAACCCAGGACTGTCTTAGTGTGTTTGTGTTGGGGGTCTCTGGTGCCCCTGAGCTTTCCCTCTGTTTATATAAGGTTGCACAATTCACAATTCAGGACCAGACCATGCCATGAAGTCCAAAGTACTCTCTTTAGCCTTCCACCATGTAGTAATGTGTAGATATGGGCAAAGGTATAAAACCATTTCTAACGCTTTTGAGTGTTTCTGGATGACAGGGTTTCTTAAACTATTTTTTTGGTGTTGTTGCGACTCAGTCTTGCCCTTTTTTGACCCATTTCTAGATGATTGTTCTGGAAATTCATAAATGATCCCCCAATCCTTAGAGGGAGGGGGGTGTCTTCCTCACAGAATAATAGCTGATCATCAGAGTTGTCCCCTTGGAGAAGTGCCTTTGTGACTTGTGTGCTGTATATATCTCAGCTGGGGTTTTATGTTTGTTTTGTTTATTGTTCTCATTCTTTAATTTTATGTTGATTATATTAATATTAGTTTTTTGATTATGTGAATTATTCTTTATTTTTGGCTTTGTTTATGTATGTAAGCTGCTTGTGCTATATTACACATATAAGCTGGAGGTCCCCCAAGAGGTGGCGACACCTGCCAGTCACTGCCCTCCACTTTATACATCTGGAGAGTCTCCCACAGTTCCTGGCGGTTCATGTCACATTTGCCTGGAAGTGGTGAGCTGGCTCGTTTATTTGATTTTTTGCATCTATCTATCTATCTATCTATCTATCTATCTATCTATCTATCTATCTATCTATCTATCTATCTATCTATCTATCTATCTATCTATCTATCTATCTATCTATCTATCTATCTATGTGTCTGACTGCTCTGTATTTTGTTGATTCTGTGAATATTTGCATAGGGACCTGTTTGCTTTGGATTGCTTTTGGTGTTCATGGCAACTCCGTTTTTGCCTTCCGTGCTTCTACAGAGCTTGTTACAAGCAGTTTTGTTGAGAATAAATCTTTTTATTGATAAAGACTCTGAGTTTGCCTTATTACTAGCTGGGATTTGATGGTGATTTCCCCTTCTAGTAGTCAATTTGGAATTGCTTTTGTGACTTGTGTGCTGTTATGTCTCAGCTGGGGTTTTATGTCTCTTTTGTTTATTTTGGATTCTTTAATGTATATTGATTATGTTAATATTTTTTTGATTATGTGGATTATTCTTTATTTTTGGTTTTGTTTATGTATGTAAGCTGTTTGTGCTATATTACACATATAAGTGGGTGGTCCCCAAGGGCAGAGCCACCAGTCAGTCACAGCCAGGATTTTCCCTCCACCCAATACATCCAAAAGTCTCCCAGACTTCCTGGCGGTTCATTTCCCACTTGGCTCATGTTTATTTGATTATTTTGTATTTCTAAATTTTTGACCGTCTGCTCTAAATTTTGCCGAATCTGTGAATATCTGCATAGGGACCTGTTTGCTTTGGATTGCTTTTGGTGTTACCAGCAACTCCTTTTTTGCCTTTTGTGCTCCTATGGAATTTTATTCTTGTTACCAGCAGTTTTGTGAAGAATAAATCTTTTTATTTATAAAGACTCTGTGTTTGCCTTATTACTAGCTGGGGTTTAATGGTGATGTTCCCCCTCTAGTGGACAATTTGTGGAAGTATTTTTTGAGACTACATGCTCTGGGACTCCAAGTAGTTGTTGCTGGATGTCAGGATCATTGATTGCACAAGTAGTGATAGTTTATGTGACTTTAACTGACAATTTCATTTATTAGAATATATTCAGGCTGAATGATTATATCATTTTAGGGTGTATTGATAGGCTCTAATTAAGTGTTGTAAAGGCCAGCCCAGACACAGACAGGTGTAGGACACGGGTTCAAAGCAGACAAAAGTTTTTATTTTTCCTTGTGGGAAACGCCATCCTCATCCCCACAAGTCAAACAGTTCCCAAAACACAAGCACACCTCTACACACTGCTCTTCTTCTTCTTCTCTTTCTCCTTTTCCTTTCTCCTCTAGGCAACCTCCGACTCTGGCTCCTTCTATAGGCACCCGGAGTAGTGGCTGCTGGCTCTTTTATAAGGCACCCAGAAGTGCTCCAGGTGCTCGTTGCCCCACTTTTGGGAGCACCTCCAAGTGTGGCGTAAGATCTGCTTTCCAGGGCTCATCAGCAGCTGCAGCACCCCTTGGTGGCACCCCCAGATCCCAACGGGGCTGTATCCAACTCCATCTCCCATGATGCCCTGATGGAGTCAGAGGCACCGCTGCCACCCGGGGGGGCTGCCATCTAGCATTCCAGAGGAGGTAATGCCATGACCAGGCTTGCTCCCCCAATCCTTCCAGTAAAGAGGTGTCCCGGCCGGGTAAGGATCCCAGCCATCTGTGACAGTGTCAAATATGGATCAAAAGCTGCACAAAACATTTCATTGTGAATATCATCTATTTAATGGTTGCTGGAGACTAAGAATTCTTTAGGCAGGATGACGTCCAACTAACATTTTTACTTTTCTTCTCCGTTGAAGCTAAACATTCAGATTCAGAGCTGCCGCCGGCTCCATCCTCGGCTCAGAGTGAAACCGTTGATGTGAGATAATAAATGAGAGCAAAGTCGTCCCTTTGTTGTGTGAAACACATCGATTGAAAGCTCACTCTCTAAACACTGCTTGAAGAAACGTTATCCGAGCCTCCTATCCCATATGATTTATCTTCCTTCCTATTAAGCCACAATGCGTCTTGCTTGCGTCTTGCAGGTTTTTGCCTACGGGCCTCATTCATATCCTGACCATCTGCGTGTTGCTTGTCGTGTTCCTCGCCATTCTTTCCTTGTAGTTCTGTCCCAATTTATTGATCCTCGATAGCACTCTATCTCCATAATAACTTGCTTGCCAGGGCCCTACCTATTCTCCCCCCATCTTCCTTTAAATACTCCAATCAATTATGCTTTGCAGTCTGGCCGGATTCCTGCTGCTTTTAAACATAAAAGCGTTATTCATCTTCTTAAAATATCCCATCTGTTCCATCTAACGCTTCTTCTCTTGAAACAATCTGGGTGAAGAGAGAACTGCGGTGGCTGGCGCCCTGCCCAGGTTTGTTTCCTGCCTTGCGCCATGAGTTGGCTGGGATTGGCTCCAGCAGACCCCCGTGACCCCGTAGTTGGGATATAGCGGGATGGATAATGGATGGATGGATGAAGAGAATCTCAAAAACTGGTCCATTAAGGCTGTTGTCTCTATTTACTGTAACCATCATGTGGCGTGCTATAATTACTGAGAGTACAGGCAGTGCTTTCAGGTTAAAGATCAATCCACGTCTCCGTCACCAGTGGTCGTGGGATGTTAATGACACCTGGAAAGACAAAATTGTGATTGCAATCACCAGTTTTCACTTTCTAGTAACTAGGCTGGGTGGCACAGTGGCACAGTGGGTAGCACTGCTGCCAGGCAGTTAGGAAACCAGGGATCACTTCCCGGGTCCTCCTGCATGGGTTTGCATGTTCTACCCGTGTCTCGTGAGTTTCCTCCCACAGTCCAAAGACATGCAGGGTAGGTGCATTGGCGATCCTATATTGACCCTAGTTGCTTGGTGTGTGTGTGTGTGTGTCTGCCCTGCGTTGGGCTGGCACCCTGCCCGGGGTTTGTTTCCTGTCTTGCGCCCTGTGTTGTCTGGGATTGGCTCCAGCAGACCCCGTGACCCTGTAGTTAGGAGATAGCGTGTTGGATAATGGATGGAGGATGGATGGATAGTTAGTAGTCTGACTGGACATTGCAGATCGCCATCTTTGTCATTTCCTCTCTTCCTAAATGACATGTCGAACGAATAACAGCTAATAACAACAACAACAATTATTTCTGAACATGTTTTCATACAAATGATGGAGAAAGAAAAATTCAAAAAATAAGATGAGGCAATACTCAGTGATAAAGAATAAAGTAAGGTCCAATAGCCAGGAGGGACGGAAAAAAACAAAAACAACTTGGGATGGAAAAAAACCCAAATTTTGCAGGGGTCTGAGGCCAAAGACCATCCAGACCCTCTAGGCATTCTACCTACCTTGTGAATTTACACTTGGGATTAATAAAGTATCTATCTATCTATCTATCATCTATCTATCTATCTATCTATCTATCTATCTATCTATCTATCTATCTATCTATCTATCTATCTATCTATCTATCTATCTATCTATCATCTATCTATCTATCTATCTATCTATCTATCTATCTATCTATCTAACATCATGATCTCAATAATTCTGCACAGTTTTCAGGCCACACGTGGAAGAATTAGATGATGATGGTCATGTGGACCTCTGCCCTTCAATCCATCAATGTAGGGATTGCATGGCACTCTGATCTTGTAATGGGGCACAGATGGGCATCACAGAAAACCAGTCTATTAATATACTTCTTGCCTGATACCACTTCCTCCCTTAGATCTTCCTAGATAATAATACTTATCCTAATACATTGTATTAATATAGCACCTATCCATGCTAAGGCACTTCAACAACATCAACAGCAACATTTATTTCTGTAGCACGTTTTCATACAAATGATGGAGCTCAAAGTGCTTTACATGATGAAGAAAGAAAAAATAAAAAAATAAAAATAAGATTAGGCAATACTCTGTAACAAAGAATAAAGTAAGGTCCAATGGCCAAGAGAACAGAAAATAAAAACAAAATCTGCAGGGTTCCGAGGCCACGAGACCACTGAGCCCCACTAGGCATTCTACTTAACATCAATGATCTCAATCAGTCCTCATGGTTTTTCAGGTTTCACATGGAAGAATCTGATGATGATGATCATGTGGACCTCTGGCTCTGATCAGGTGGTGGGGGTGCAGATCTCCACCACCGAAAACCAGATAGAAATGACTTCCCTGAATGATACCCAAATCCTAATTTCCAGATCATTCATCTCACTTTCAAATTCTGCATCAAAAATCTATTTTCTAATATTAAGCCCAAAATAAACACCCCCTTTCAGACTCAGACTAGCCCGGAAATGTTCGACATGAATCCATAAAACAGGCTTCATCTTTTGACAAGGCTTTAACAAACCATTTCATTAAAAAATAAAGCAACATGAGCGATGGCAGCATTTTATCCTGATCCACCAAGTGAGGGCTGATGGTGTTTTGGCACCAAGCTGTAGCTTTTTATTTTCTAGGTGGCCGATGTCACCTCTTGGCTCTGCTGTCCAACTCTCAGAGAGAGCAGGGTCATGTTGAGTGCTCCGATGGCTTCACATGCTGCAGCCTGCTGCATGACTCATCACCGTGTTCAGGTCAAGTAAATTATCCTTAACAGAAATACAGATATTTAATTAATTACAGGGCAAAACAATCAAAACTATAAGTAACTGCTGAACAACTTGTTTTGTGTGATGTGATGAAGAAAAATGGTTTTCATTTTTGAATTCAGCGTCTAAAAATATATAAAAAAAATCACATGAAATAATTGAAAGATTTTTTTTCAGTATACATCTGTGTTATTATTATAACCCACAAGAGGAAACAAGTGGAATAACAGGAAATGTCAATGGTTTATCTAATACAGTACTATAATTCACCAGTAATGGTGTACTGCATGATAACGTGCACTGAGTTCCCTAGACTCATAGTTCTCATCCTCTTTCTCTATCGCGTTTACCGTTCGTTTGCTCAGAGGTTGATCGCTGCTGCTTCCTGATGGGCAGCTCTTCTTTTCTCCACCCTAGCGCCCGCTGCTTCTCTTCTTAGGCATCTTTTTGAGTTAAAGTGTTTATGTTGCAATTACTTCATCGTTTTTTAATTTTTCACTTAAGCTGGCACTTAAGTCATCAATCTGCCTCAAGAATGATTTAAGATATGAAGGGAAATTGACGGCGAAGGTGGTAGCCATGATGCTAAGAGTTGATTCTACAATAAAATAAAATAAAATAAAGGAGGAATAACCTTGGAGGTCAATGTCAGCTAAGCGGATAGTAGATATCCAGTAGTATATGTGTACCAAATTTCAGGTCAGTCGGTCAAATGGTTTGCGAGCTACAGGTGACTTAAAATCCTGGACAAACGGATAGCCATGGTAGCGTATTATATAAGAAGACCAGTACGGCGGACTGCATGATAACATGCAGTGAATACACTTGGCGTGAACATTTCACGCTTTCATTCTCTTCTCATACGTTTACCGTTCGTTTGCTCAGAGGTTGATGTGCTTGCTGTTTCCTGAGCAGATCTTCTTTTCTCCACCTAGCGGCCGCTTTCTTTCTTCTTGTCAGCATCTTTTCACATTAAAACTGATTAAGTTTTAGAGTTTGTGTTCAATTACTTAATATGTTTTCTTAATTTTCACTTAAGCTGGCACTGAAGTCTTCAATCTGTCTCAAGAATGTTTTAAGATATGAAGAGGTAGGGAAGTGACAGCGAAGGTGGTAGGGAATGAGACGGCGCTTGATGCATGGGCTATGCCCACCCTACTGCCTGCTGCCAAGAGTTGATTCTACAATAAATAAAATAAAAATAAAAGAGGAATAACCTTGGTGTCAATCATCACCCCAAAAGCAGACGGTAGACATCACGTAGTATATGTGTACCATATTTCAGGTCAATCGGTCAAACGGTTTGTGAGCTACAGGTGATTTCAAATCATGGACAGACAAACGGACAGCCCGTCACGTATTAAATAGGAAGATAATAAAATGCAGAACGAAATCCAAATATGCTGACTTACTAGGGAAATCTGTCAAACCCTGGCTACTTAAAAGAGGGCAGTGAAGAATCTTCAAAAATAAAAATATTTATTTTAACAAAAGCTCTATTAAAGAAAATACAATCCTTGAAAGACGGAAGGCATATCCTTCAAAATAGTGAAACAATAGGCAAACAAAAGTCATAATACATTATACAAACTATGATCAAAGTCCACAAAATTAATCAAAAGAGCAATAGACATGGGAGAACTCTCAACCTCAGAAGCGTATTTAATGAACTGCAGGGGACTGTGGGTTTTCCTCTGCCTTTAAATGGTACAGTGATGGCCACGATGTCTCCCTCTTCAAGAACCAACCACAAGACACACGGGGCATAAAATGAACAAAAACAATGAGAACCCCAGCCTTGGACACTGGTAGAAACATCACATAGACAACGCCTGTAACCTTAATCTCCTTAATGTAATGTTTACCCCAGAAAACAGGACATTTCAGATATAAGTAGATAAGAACAGATACTGTACACTGCCTCTGTCTGCATTTACCACTAAGTCATTTACTACTGTATATACTGGCATATAAGAAAATCAATCATAAAGTCAGACCCTGACTTATATGCCCGTTCAAATATACAACGCCCTAATTATTTTTTTTCATCTTCTTGCCTCCCAATCTCATATCAGTTTCTCAGATGTATGAATTGTATTGAAATGTTGCAACAAGCGCAGTTACCACCTTCTTTCATTACTTGACTTTTATTTTAAAACCAACTTCACATTTTCTTCTGATCGACGCTCCATTGTAGGTAAGGGATGCTCTTATGATAAAGGTGAATGAGGGTGTAACGTCACTTGGAATAGTTTGGGTATTACTGTGTGGTCACATTAGCACAATACATGAAAAAGCCGTGTGAGCCGTTGTTACTCTCTCAGGTCAGCGTTAGCATATCAAAATCTCCTGGACCAATAGCGTGAGTTTTGCACATTTGACTTATATGACCGACATTATAAAATACCGCTAAAATCAAGCCCCAACTTATTTGTGGGAGAACTTCAACACGAGTATATATGGCACTTTAGCTAGTGCAGCTTCTGCACTGTGATTTGTTCTAAAACCCGACTCAATCTTGTCAAGAATAGAATGTTTATTCAGGTGATCGTTTAGCTCCATAATGATAGATAGATAGATAGATAGAAGATAGATAGATAGATAGATAGATAGATAGATAGATAGATACTTTATTAATCCCAAGGGGAAATTCACATAATCCACCAGCAGCACACTGAAAAACAATATTAAATTAAAGAGTGATAACAATGCAGGTATAACAGACAATAACTTTGTATAATGTTTACGTTTACCCGGGTGGAACTGAACAGTCACATAGTGTGGGTCTCCTCAGTCTGTCAGTGGAGCAGGACGGTGACAGCAGTCTGTCTCTGAAGCTGCTCCTCTGTCTGGAGATGATCCTGTTCAGTGGATGCAGTGGATTCTCCATGATTGACAGGAGCCTGCTCAGCGCCCGTCGCTCTGCCACAGATGTCAGACTGCCAAGCTCCATGCCTACAATAGAGCCTGTCTTCCTCACCAGTTTGTTCAGGCGTGGCGCCCTTCTTCTTTATGCTGCCTCCCTATCATACCACCGCATAGAAGAGGTCGCCGCCACAGTCATCTGATAGAACATCTGCAGCATCTTATTGCAGATGTTGAAGGGCCTCAGCCTTCTAATGAAGTATAGTCGGCTCTGTCCTCTCTTGTACAGTGCATCAGTATTGGCAGTCCAGTCCAATTTATCATCCAGCTGCACTCCCAGGTATTTATAGGTCTGCCTTTTCTAGGATTTTACTTAAGAAAGGCAGGTTAGAAGTTTTTTTTTAATTAGGGTTATGTTATGTTATGTTATGTTATGTAGTGTTCTGTTGTGTTATGTTTTATGTTATTTTGTGTTGTGTTATGTTATATTTCTACTAACACTTCTACAGTCTCTCATGGGATTGAGAATCTGAGCCATTAATATGGCTCTCTACTGAGTATTTGTCCATTTGTTACTCTTCTTCTAGCAAGGTTTTCTCAAGATGGTCTCTTTTATTCTGCTGATGCCTATTTTGGGTATAAAAGAATCTAGTAAGCAACTAGTGTGTGACATTATGAAAGATGACTGTGTCATCCATGTTGCTGATAGGGCAACCATGTATAAATTACTGAGCTCCTCCATTGTGATACCGAATGACCTGCAATGCTTAAAACACCCATAACACAAAGGCTGTGACGCCTCACTGTACATGGCCCCAGTTTAAAAGGAGTAAATGACCAAAGAAACGTCCTGTGATGCGGAGATCTGAGCATTAGACCGCCAGCGTGTAGCGCACACAGTGTGTCTGATTGTATAATGTGTTCCAGGCCGGCCTTATCTATGATTCACACCTTTCAGCCCTTGAGGCCTCTTTACCTTTTCAAACAGAGAATCCATGTGCAAAGCATTTATTAGACCGTATATGTGTCTCTCTCTGCATGCTGGCTTCCCGATTAAATGTGTCCGTATGTGTTTTTGATTCATGGATTTTTGAAAGCTGACATATAAAGGGATTTTATCCACTCAATCACAACCTTTGTAATCACTTAATGCTTGTCAGCTGCAAACAGAAAGCTATTATTTACCCATTTAGAAGCTTTCTTGATAAAGACTAATGGTGATATATATATATATATATATATATATATATATAAAGAATTATGAGTAATGCTTAGCAATGACCAGCTATTTCAACATACTGGGAAAAAAATACTTTAAGCACACATACCAGATACCGGTCGATTGTTTCCCTTTGTAAACTTACAGCACGGCCTCAAAAAGGCAAACAAAACCGAGAGTCGACATTCATTAACGTCCATACAACAGCACAACATTCTCATACTTAATTTTGCTGACAATCGTGGCATAAAATAAAATAGCAAACCCACATAGCCTCTTCAGAATAATGAGTCAAAAAAATTGACATTTACATTTATTTGCTTAGCGGACACTTTTACCCAAAGCGACTTACAAAAGAGGTAAACAATCAAGTAATGTTAGGCCAGGGCCTGTGTAATAGGACGGGTAACAAAAGTTGAAGTGAATAGATGTAATAATTCATACATCTACAATCAATAAAGCCATTACACGTAGTAGCCAAGAATATAAAGTATCGCAGTGCAAAGGTTTTTTTTTCTTTTCAATTATACAGTGTGGAGCCGACCCGGACACAGACAGGCGGACATGTTGTTTGTCACCACCACACGTATTTTATTTACAAATTATTTACAATAAATGGTCACTCAGACCCAGTTCATTACTGCACAAACCCCATCTCTCAGTCCTGGCCACAAAATGCCTCTCTGGCGCCTCCATCTCTCTTGCCTTGTCTGTCCTCCACTCAACTCTAGCCCTGAATGAAAGGAGACGGCCCCTTTTTTACATGACCCGGATGAGCTCCAGGTGCTTCCGACACTCCCGTTGCCACGCCCAGCGTGGGGAAGTGCTGCTGTTCTCCCGGCAGCTCACCGGGTATCCTCCTTATTCTTCCCCAGCACTTCCTGGTGTGGCCGAAGTGCTGAGGTAACAGGTCCCCAAGGCATTGGGGCACCTCCTGGCGTGAACACGGGCCGCACAGGTGGGCTTCCATGCACTCATTCGTCCGGCAACGGACGCAGCCCCGTGATCAGGGTGGGCGCCATCCGTCCTCGCT
>NW_024385304.1:0-7456 GCF_016835505.1 Polypterus senegalus
GGTGCCTGACCAGCTGGTCTTAATTGCACCTCCGGGTGGGGCTGATAAACCGTCCAGTGTGATGGCTGGTTCTCCGCAGCACCCCCTAGCAGCCACCCCATCTCCCAACCGGGCTGCTGTGGTAGACTCCATGTCCCATGGAGCAATGGGGGAGATTGAGGAGGGATCCACGGCCAGGGAGACTGCCCCCAAGTGCCCCGGGGAAGGTACTGCAATGTCTATGACGGTTCCCCCAGGACGTATGCAGCAGAGGCGTCCCGGCCAGGCATGGGATCCGGCTGTCGGTCACATGGCCCCTCCCTCAGATGAGGCTTGTGGGGCTCATCGGCCTGCCCCACGAGGGCCGGTCTTCTCCAGGAGGGGGAGTCGGCATTCCTGGTCCCGCGGCTGCGCCCTGTAAAAACAGAATAAACAGGTCTGGGGGCGTTGCCCCGACGTCCCTCGGTTCAACACCGCCAGACATGGCCACCGCAGCCACAGTTATAACACAACCAACCCCCTCCAGTATGGCCCCGGTACGTGTGGAAGCAGGCAGGGAACGCCTGCCCCTTCGTCCCCTCCGAGGAGGGCTTGTGACGGTTCCGCCCCTCTGCAGTGCAGCCCTCCTTCGGTTCCAAGCCATCAGGCATACACTACGCTATGTACGGGGTTTCCGGTTTTCTCTTCTGGTTCCCCCTTTTCCTTTGGGATGCACTGGCGGTCTGAGTCCCCCTATGAGAAAAGGAGGGACCCCACACCGCCTGCGTCCCTTTGGACTGCCGCAAGACCAGCGCTGGCGGTCGGGGCAGGGTTGTTTGGCAGCCGGTTTCCACCCGCTGCCTCCCCGCACGCTCATCCGCCTTGCTGTCAGTCATCACAGCAGTCTCCCGTGTGATGGGCGGGTTCGCCTGACAGGCAGTACTGAGCAACACCGCTGCCATCATGTCCCGCCCCCTTTTCTCTGCGGTGCCGGCTTCACTTACCTGCACCACTCTGTCCTGCCGGTGGGAGGCTGGCCACCGCCGCCACGGCCATTCAGCCAGGGCCCCGACGGGATACCGAAGCTTCTTCTCCAGCCCCTCCTTCGCCTCCGACACGACCTGAAAGACTTGTAAAAGGGACTGTAGGGTGAGGACAACGGACTTCACCTCCCCTACAGCCCAAGAGATGTGACTGCCCCCAAGCGCCCCGGGGAAGGTACTGCAATGTCCATGACGGCTCCCCGAGGACGTATGCAGCAGAGGCGTCCCGGCCGGGCATGGGACCCGGCTGCCCGTCACAATATATATATATATATTGTGAACTTGAACCCGGACACAGGCAGACAGACATCTTATTTTCACCACACACTTGTTTATTTACAATATTTACAGCAGTCCCGCGCTCAACTCCCCAGTGCCTCTTGCACCAGTTCCTCAACTCCAGGCCTTACAATGCCTCTGTCACTCCTCAGGCCTTACAATGCCTCTTTCTCTCTTTTCTTTCTCTCTTTTCTGGCCTCCTCCAGTCCTCCCGCTAGCTCCGTCCTCTTCCACCCGACTTCCGCTCTCGACTGAAGGGAGGCAGCCCCTTATATAGTGCTCCCGGATGAGCACCAGGTGTTTCCGGCATCCGCTCCTTGGCCACGCCCCAGCATGGCAGAAGTTCCGGCTGTCCTCCCGGCAGCAGTCCGGTCGCCACAATAAGTCTTCCCCCCAGCACTTCCTGGTGTGGCAGAAGTGCTGGGCTCCAGGGTATCTCAGGCTCCAGGGCGCCGCCTGGCGGTGGCCATGGGCCCCTACAGGATTGGGCTTCCAAGCCCTCTACCCGTGGCCCCCTATACAACCAGGGCGATCGCCCCTTGCGGTCTGGAGGAGGCACCAGCCCTCCTCTGGTCTTCCTGGGCATCCCGGCCGGGCTCCATCCCTGGCCCTGAACCACACGGGATAAACTGGCATCGGGGCACCGCCTGGCGGTGACCTCGGGTCCCTACAGGATTGGGCTTCTAAGCCCTGTACCCGAGGCCCCCAACACAACCAGGACGGACGCCTCGCGGTCTGGAGGAGGCACAGGTTATATATATATAACTAACGACAGGCAGAATGTACTATATCTGATAGCAAGAGTTAAACAAAATAAGACACCTCACTCATGGATCCCCGGCTCTTTCAATGAATATTTATTTTTGCACTTTATCGTTATAATCGCTCCTGTTATTAGTATTATAATTAACCGTCATCTTTTCTTGAGATCACATTTAATAGCCTTAAACGTTTTCTTTGGTCTGACTTAATTAAAATGGAGTAGACGGAAAATAAAGGTTTATCCCTGTACTTTGCCATGATATAGGTAAGCACATTTGAGAAAGAAAAGGTGAAATTCTTAAATCAGAGATGTTATTATTCGATCAAGTATTGAAATTTTTCATTTATTAATCCTTTACAATATTTTGTGGAGCACAAAAGTAACGAGTACGCTACAACGAAAAGACGCTATCAGTGGCTCAACTAACTAAGGTGGTTGCATTTTGAATTCTGAGTGTAGTGCAAACCAGAGTTCGATCCGAATTAAAGACTCATCAAAATTAAGAAGAATAATAAAAAAAATGATATGGAGTGAAATCTTTATAACCAATTTGAACTAAATAATTTTGAGAGATATTGTGGAAAGATCGCATAAGAGATCTGTTCGGGAGCCATCCCCAATTAAAATCGCCATCACAATGCGATGACTAATTGCGTAAGGCAGCTCACGTATTTACATTAATCCATCTTCAATTCATTGCCATTTGATGTCCATGAACCCCTCCATTGAATAAGGCAGTGGTTCTCAACCTGTAGGGCGGGCCCCCCTAGGGGGGTGCGAAGATGTGAAAAAAAGAAAACAAGAATCAAAAATATGAAAAAAACATCTGTTGGAACAAAGGTTGAGAAACGCTGGAATAAGGTGATAACAAACCCACTGTGATAGAACAGGTTGAATTTGCTCTGCTGCACCAAACATTCAAAGGTGTCAATCCGGAGCACATCAGAGAGGCTGAGAGACACGGCGCAGATCAGTCACCGACAAACACGGGACACTCCAAGGTGAGCAGTGCACGTATTAAGGTCGGAATTAAAGATCCTCTTGAGTGCTGAGGCAACAAAAAGCAGCGGGATAAACACATCTGGACCTGCTGTTGAAAAAGCATTTGCTTTTAACAGCAGCATCCCTCCCTGGTGAACACATCTTCAAGGTCAGGACAGGCGATCAGTAAAAAGTTGTCTTAGTCACAGCAGTACAATAATAAAACATTTCCTAAAACATATAGTTGTCCAGTCTGTATCATTCCTAAGCAATCTTCCAGTTACACAGGCACAATCCCAGTTACTAACACATTTACCATGTAACCCCCAACACACACAAAGTAAGAACACATTCCACCTTATTAATTCAATATTTAAAAATTTAAACCGCTAAACCCACCATCAACAACTACAATAACAGTTGAAATCGTCACCTCAAATATTTTTTTTTTATTGTAGACGTAAAACAAGATGCTCATTTCCTTTTGATATATCTTTACTAGTGTTCTTGCCTTGCTCACTCTCAGTCCACAGTGGAATTTGCTGTTAAATGAAAAAAAAAAAGAAAAGAGACTCTTTTGGGTGACAATTCACAGTGGTTGTACGTGGGACCTGAACCCACACAAGCCTTATTATGCAGCTGAAGTGCTACCGCTACACCACTACTGTTTTCAGCAGGGTGGATATATATAATGTATGTTTTTTTTATGTATGTAATGAAGACAAAAACAATTATATATAGATGTATAATATATGACATACGTTCAGTGTTGCATAAAAACTTTGCATGAGGCGAAGAATTGAAATGTAAGAGAATATTATAGTGAGAGATGTGTTGTCACCTGTATTACTAAAGCTCTTCTTTGCAGCATTATGCATTCTACAAGTCGGCATTTGTATGAGGTATAATTTATAATTTTATTTTTTGCCACAAAGGATTATTGGGCACAATCATTTAACATGTATTGATCATCCACAAACATTCATTTCAATGGGAATTCTGTCGAGTTTTTGAACTCTGTTGATGCCATATGTACTTCAAACAGGAGCTCAATGAATAATGATTCCAAGCATTAAGCAGACATGGCCACTGGAATCGTCAAGCTTGGTTAGAAGCACAGAGCAGACATGCGTACTGAGGTTGCATCATGATGGGGCTTTGAAGCCTCAGACATGTGTAGTACTGAGGTTGCATCATGACAGGGCTTCGAAGCCTCGAGCAGACATGGTCACTGGTTACTGAATCTTTGTGAAGCCTCAGCACACTGAAAGGCATTGACCTCTTAATTTTGAGAGTCTATCTGACACTTAACTCTCTAGTTATATTCTGTAATTCGTATTGACATTACACACTTCAGTTGATATAGTTAAACTACAATTCAGGTAGTTGCTGAGAATTAATTATTGTTCTTGAGGATTGCTGTTGTTTCCTTTGTCGGATACATAGTGTCAAAGATATATTGTCATATATTAACTTTATATATATAAAAAGGTTAGGTAAATCATGCAACCTTTTTATAGAATGCTTAATTTTGTTCAAAACCGTACGTCATATAGTATACATCTATAAAATAATTTTTCATCTTCATTAGGAGAATACAACAATGATACTCGTGTCAATTAAAACCAATTTAACGTGCATATGTCAAACAACATATTTTCATCCTCCGCAGTAAGAACAGTAGTAGTAGTTCAGTTGTGCAGAGCTCGTTAATTATCCGATTAGGTGGCTCAATGGTATTGCAACTGTCTCTCAGTAAAAACACCAGGGGTTTGCGTCGCTGATCCTTCTCTTGTGAAAGGTATTTTTTTCAATTCCTCCATTTAACAATATTTTCAGCTTGGATGGATAGCAGCGAATCGAGCTATCGAGGGAAGGTTGGGCCACCATAGTCAGGCAGGGGCACACCCCTAATTATATTGTGTATGTAAAGACTTTCACTGTTAAAACGTAATAAACTTCATATTTGAATGTTTGGAGACCCTGGTGTCATACTGAATTTGTAATTGTAGAAAACAAACTACTGTCCAGCATGCCTAAATGTGTCTTTTCGTTTCTGATGCTATCGGCACTTCCAACTTGGGACAAATCGCTATAAACAGTTTCAGCCAACCAGTGCCTTCTAAACATGCAGAACGACAGTGTGAACCTTTATTGTAGCGGCGCAGCATCTTCGTTTCAGTCAGTCATTGTCCTGTTAGACTATTTACTGTTAAGTGCTGCTTGAGCTACCGTTTATAGTACAACAGGTGGCCTACATAGTTCTTAAATCGATATTGAAATGCACACACAAGTCTCCTAAATTATTTATTGAAATGCCTACATTTACAGTGTCCGTTTTAGGAAGTCGTAGTTTTTACTTGTTCCCGTTATTAGGAATTATAATTTCTCAGTGTCACATATTCATTACTACTCGTGAGTCCCGTATCATTGAGATTCTGTTTTATATTCTGTATAAGCAAACTTTTTAAAAGGAGCGTTAATTTAACTGACTATAGTGACTTTATTGATTTGATATTGACAATTAATCATAAGGTCAAACATCAAGGAGGATATGAGTTTGCATGGACTGTGCTATTTCTTTTTTTTGTGACATCATGTCAGTACGTGACGTTAACAATGCATTCTGTCCTAAATGACAGCGCACACGCTTTTTATATTTCCTAAAGGCCAATGTGTCTCAATTTGCTCATTAATTATTTTGACAGTGTATTTTAGTGAGAATGATTATAAACATATTACCCATATTCATTTCCTATGTAGATATGTAACGTTTGGTGATTTATGTTGCATTGTTTATTGATTAACAAAATTCATCGTTTATCTGAAATGTTCTACTTATACAGTCGATTTATTCCACTTCTGAAGGTGTACATTGTCGGTATTCTCCATTGCATTTGCCCCGAGTGTAACGTGTGCCAGTGTAACTGAGGGATGGCAGACAAGCTCACGTAATGGGTGACAAGGACACATTCTCATCCTGATGCCCAGGCTCTTGTCATGAATATTCCCATCTTGTGCTTTTTCTCGTTCCTGCAAGTTTACTATTATTATTGGACACATGTAGAGGAAATGTGTGTTTATGTCTATGAAAGGAAGGACGGTAAAGCCTTGAATGAAACTGAGTGTTGATGCTTTGGGTAACAAGACAGGTTAAGGAGCAGGAACATTGAATGTGACATTGACTGCGGGGGATTGTGTAACTGGAAGATGGTTTAAGAATACAGAAACGACAAAAGCTTAGTCTTTCAGTAATTCTATTTACGTCAATTATTTACTCTGTTGTGCTGCACTTCGGAAGATTACTTATTTACCCCCACGCGCAGCCTTTGATAAGATGAATTCACAAGAAAGGATGTTGCTGACAAAGTCAGTGCTTTTTGAAAGTTTGGCTCCAGATGTGCTTATCCAGCTGCTCCTTCTTCTCAGTACTTGAGTGATCTTTACGTTCACCTCTGGATGAATTCGCAAAGTTTCTTTACAACTTTTTGTCTCATTAACGCAGAAATCCTGAGGCTTTCCTAAAATTGCAGAAGACACTGTTGATGGCGCTGATTCTGTTTTAAAGACAGTTGTGATTAGTTATGCAGAACACGCTTTTACTCACATTGCTTTTGGAAATCAATAATACAAATCAGCAACAGATCTGGGAATCACTGAATAGTAAAACGTTTAATGAGGAATGTCTTGCATATACTGGTGTAATGACCACGTCGGCTTTAGTGAAGCATTTCTTAGCCTCTGATATGATCGACATGGGGTAGAATAGATTCTGGATTGTTATAATACGTGCTACCTTACGCAAAATATGCTCATCATTTGTTACAGATTCTTGGTGGACACGATTCCACACCAAGGAAAAAGGTGCCCCATGTAAATCGTTCATAATGTCTCCAAAATATATTTGTTAACTTTCAGACAAGTAACTGTTTTATACAAAATCCTAATTTCAACATATGCAAGCTCCAATTAGGATTTGAACTCGGGTTAGCGCACCTTATCGCTGTAGCAGGACAACTGCTTTATGCTTTGAGTCAAACCAGTTCAGAGACGACTGCTGACTGTGCAGATATCAATGACGCTCATTACTACTTAGCGTGTCCTCAAAATCACGGGACGGGCGATTTGAAACAAGCCTGCGGCCCCTTCGAGTTCGAAAGCTCGACACAGTGTTGAAAACTCAGTATGGAGCGACTCATCACTATCCGACAGAGAGACACATGAGAGCGCAGGGCAGTAAACCAAGTCGTAGATAATGTCCGGCATGCTTGTATATATGTATTATGTATAAATGCATTTAATCGAATTATTTAATTTTGCAAATGCTGTTTGCTACAGTAGTTAAAAATTAATCTGACCATTTTTATAAGTTTCACTTTAACATTTGTGATATTTTCGTTTAACGACTAGACGACCGTCGTCAGTTCTGTTT
>NW_024385305.1:0-29827 GCF_016835505.1 Polypterus senegalus
CCCCTTTCCTTCCTTTTAAGGTATGTGCCACGCCATGACTCTGAAATCTACTTATTAGTCCCAAGTAAATACTGAAACTTCTAATTCTCATTTTTACCTAATCTTCTCCATTAAAAAAGAAACATTTTAAAAAAGGGAAGGTTCTTTTTTTTTTTGGTTGGGTTTCTTTGGTCAAAGAGCTGTTTCTTATATCTTCCCCACATAATTTAGTTTAAATGTCTGCCCCCTTCCCGAAGATTCTAGCTCCTAGAATTTTGTACCTTTCTCTTTTAGATATAAGACTTGTTGGTAAAATAAAAAAACATTCGTGGCTGAAAAATAAAACCTTTATTTCACATTTTCATCCCGTTTGGCTGAATATTAAATTCTCTTGTGGTCTTTTCCGGGGATGGGGGGGTTTCAGAGTTTAAAAGATATATATATATATATATATATATATATATATATATATATATATATATATTGTAAAAGATTCAACAAAGACAGGCAAAAAAGGTTTGGGGTTTTGGGCGTTTTTGGCAGCTCAAAATAAAGCAAAAACTCAAGTCAAATGTCATAAATAAACGTTCATAAGGGGCGCCATATTCCCCCCTTTAAAGGGATGAGCGGAAGTGGGGGGAATGGGAAGGAAGTGAGGATGATGGGATGCTGGCGTCGGGGGAAGTGGGGGAGGAAAAAGGGAAAAATAAGCGTTCCCGGGCAAGAGTCATCCCCGGGCGTCTTTGGTTCTGGAAAAAAAAAAAGAAAGGTTATACCCCCCCCCCAAACGCAAAACGCCCTTCAATGTGATTTATGTCCTTCCGCCCCAAATGCATGGTGCCCGCCCCCGCCCCGGACTGGGGCGGGTGGACTGTCCGGGGGGGGGATCGAGGGGGGCTCCCCCGTTGGCCTGAAGGCCGGCGGCGATAAGTGCCCGTGAACGGGGTTGCAATCCTGAAACCACCTGGTGACTGCGGGTTCGACTCTTTGTGAAGGACATCCACTAAAGGCGCGTGATCAGTCATCAGAGGGGGTTCCCAAAAGGATCCCAGGGAAATGGGGCCCCATTTGGAGGTTTCCCCTCCCCCCGCTGCATCGGGTTCCTGATCCAGCAGTTTCCGGCTCAGGTACATCCGGGGTGTTCACCCCCCATTCTTTCCCTGGGCCCCATTTCCCCGGTTAACCCCCAAAAAAAGGGGTCTGTAGTACGGGGGAAAGTTGGGGCCTTTTCAAGTCCCCCGAACGTGCCCCGCCTTTGTTCCATACCCGAGGAGTACCCTTCTTTGTCAAATTAGTCAGGGTGCTGCCCTTGGGAAACGGGCATAAAGGGGGTGTCCTTTGCAACCCGCAAAAGCGCCCCTTCTCTTTTTTCGGGCGGGGCCCCCAAAAGATTTTTTAATTTTGGAACTTGGGGCCTCACCTGTCTTGTCCCACGGTACCCCCTAAATACTTGGCCCCCCTTTAAAAAAAAACATTTACGGGGTTTCCCCGGAGCCAGCTTTAGCCAGTGGGGACCGAAACCTGCAGTAGATCCCCTCCCAGGTGCAAATAGATGAACGTCATCCGGTAAGGCACTATGGGACGGGGGGGTTTCCCCAAACTATCCACCATGGGCTGATAGGGGGCCGGGCCCCGTGCGCCGATGGGGGGACCTTGTACTGCCAATGCCCACTGGGATGAAAAGGCCGTCTTCTCTTTGCGATGCTGTTAAGGGTTTCCCCCTTTCGTCTATCAAAATAGTCAGTATGGCTCCCCCAACCCACCCATGTTTCGATGTGGGGGTGGGTAGGCATGAACGGAACCTGGTTTAGGCGTCGAAGTCATTACAAAATCTCCAGGGCGCCCGGCTTGGAAGCAGGGCGATAGGACTGGACCGGGGCTAAAACTTTCCTCTATAATTCCATATCCAGCATCGCTGCACCTCCCGTTCACTTGGAGCGTTTGCCTCTGGGGTTTGGGGGCCCCTCCCCGGGCGTCCTCGGGTCCTATATTGTGGGCAATCAGGGGGGTCGGCCTGGCGACTTGCTCCTCTTCAGGGGTGGGATGAAAGCCTGGGTTATCTCCGCCGTTTAGGGGGTCAGTTCATTGCCCAGGGTTAGGGGGCGCGCCCGTGAGAGGGCCTCGGGTTTGGGGGAAATCTTCCTGTCCTTCCGGGTTTTAACAAATTCTGATGTCCCCTTGCCGGATGGTTGGTTGGAGGGCCAAAATGAAACAGCCCCTAACCTGTCGGGCCCTTAATGGACAGTTTGAGTGGGAGGTAGGGACAAGCACCATCCTTTCGTCCTGGGGGGAACCCCGGAGGGCTTTCGGTTTAAAGGGGGCCCCCTTGGCCCCATCACGTGGTCTTTGAGGATAGGCTGATTTTTGGAGCCTGTCGGGTTGCGTCTCAATATATTTTTAAAAGGAGGGGAAAGGGGCCCCCAGCCTCCCAACCTTCTTTATCGTCCAAAAGTCCCGGGGTTTTGCCCAATTTGCTGAAGGGGGGAACCCCGTAGGGCCTTCCTCCCGGTGGCAAAAAAATAAGGGTAGGAGCTGGTCCCCCTTCCTGCCATCGGGGGCTTTCCGGGGCCATCTGTTTGCATCTGATTAAAAGGGTCTACTACCCGTCTGTTTGGGGGTGGGGACGGCGTCTTGGGGCTTTTCCCGGGTAATCTGGCAACCTCTCTGAGCTTTTCCCAGGTGAAGGGGGTACCGTGGGTGGGCTTTTAGGGGTCCCCCCTAGAAACAAAGGACCAATTCCAAATATTTTTTTTGTTGGGGGGCAAGGGGAACCCCTCTGGGTACGGGGGGCGTCTCCACCCCACCAATATGTATTTGTTGACCAGGGCGGGGTTCTGGGGCCTACAGGTGACCCCATTCTTAAACGGAATGTCTTTGGAAATGCGGCAGGGGCGGTCCTCCCCGGGAATCTGGCGAATCTGGCGTCTGGGCGGGGCGCAGAAGCGCGGGCACTCGTTGATCCCAGGCCGTAAAGCAGGCTTTATCTTCTCCCGTGTTTTTGGGGGTGGGCCGGAGGTGGGCATGTGCTGGTTCACGACCTCCCCCCCGGAAAAAGGCGGGATGGCAACTTCGCACCTCCCTTTCTTACCGATCAACAGTGTTTTCCACAAAGAAGGGGTCCGGGGATGGAACCGTCCCCGCGGCTGCCTGGCAGAGCATGCATTCGGGCGAAACTAGGGGTGTCATTCCCTGCTCCCTTTTTGGGTAGGGCAGGGGGGACGAAATTTGGTCAACCCCAAAAGGGGCCCGGCCATGGGAGTGTCCCCTGCTTTTCCTTCCCCGGCGGATACTTCGGGTAGTCTTGGGGGAGAAACCTCCCCGGGGTGCCTGCCCCCTTTTTTCTTGTCCCAGGCATGGCGTGGGGGCGGGAGGGTGCCTCATTCCCTCATAGCAAACCTAGAGGCTCCGGGGGGCGGGGTTTTTTCCAATTCTTTTCAAGTCTTTCCCCAAATTCGGATAGGGGGGTTTAGGGCCCCCGCAACCATCTGATTGAAACCCCCCTTCAGGTTGTAGCCGGGGGTGGGAAAGGGAAACCGGTGCTCCCTGCACATGTGACCTGCAAATCTCCCTAAGCCACTGTGCGGTAAAAACGTGGCAGGAGCAACAATGGTAATGTTACTGCCGGAGTCAAATAAAGCCACCACCGAGTGCCGTTTAACAACACCACTCCCGTGTTTGGACTAGCCAGTGGGTTGACGGTACAATACCTTTCGTGGAGGCTCAGGTGCAGTCCATTAGCTCCATTGCAGTGTTAGGACAGGTTGGCAGGAAGGGGGGTCTCCCGCACTTGTAACAGGCGGAGAGGCTGCTTCTCTTTGGTCTTGGCGCAGGGCGCGCTTCGCAGGCGAGAGGGCTCAGGGAGGCCCCTCCCTGTGGTTCCAGCAGCTTGCCTTTCTGACCCCGGCTTGCGAGGCTGCGAGTTGGCTCCAGGACCTCTAGAGGCGGCCATATCCTTATAAGGATGGTGTCGGACCTGCTGGGCAAGGAGCTTGGCAGGGGCGTTACGAGGCCCTCACAGGCCACCTGCTTCCGCGACCTTCCGGGCTTGGGGCCCCTCGGGCCTTAGCCACCGCCCATCTTACCCCAAAAATCGAAGGCCTGGGCTCAGGCGGTTTGTCGGATCAAACTGCCAGAGTACTCACTCAGCTGCCTGCTGTCCGGCGTAATGCCGTGGCGTGCCAGAATCTCCTGTTTGAGGAGGTCATACTGCGGCCTTCTCCTCGGGAAGGTCATAATAAGCGCCTTCTGGGTCCCTTCAGGTAGAGCGCGAGAATGGGCGCCCACTCGGACTGCTGCCACTTCTTTCGGGTGGCCGTCCATTCAAAAATACCAGTGCGACTCGATGTCGCCCTCGGTCATGAGCACCAAGCGAGGTGTAAGATAGGGGATCAGGCCTTACCCTCTGAGCTTCTGCCAACTGGGCCTTTGTTTGCTCCAACTCCTGGTTGGTAGCAGCCTGGAGCTTGCTGCAGGGCAGCGATCTGGGCATTCATCCCTGTAGCATCGTGTTTAGATCCCGTCCTTCAGTCATTTTCTCGGACGTTTATCCTGCGGCTCGCCAATGTAAAGATTCAACAAAGACAGGCATAAAAGGTTTGGGGTTTTCCGGCCCAGTATGTGTAGATGCTCCACAATAAAGCAAAAACTCTGGTCAAATGTCATAAACTAAACAGTTCATAAGACGCATACTAGGCGTCGGCTATTTTATAAGGGAGGAGCCGAAGTGGAGGAATGCTGGGAAGGAACGTGAGGGTTGATGGGACTGCTGATGTCATGGAAGATGGCGGAGGAAGGGCGGAAGTAAGCGCTGCGGCAAGAGTCATGGCGGAGCGTCTTTGGTTCTGGAAAACAAAGAAGAAAGGTTAGTACCCGCCACTCCCAACCGTAGACGTCCTTGATGTGATTTATGATCCTTCCAGTGCCTCCTAGTCATGATGCATGACAATATATATATGATATATATATATAAATATATGTGCATAGGAGTCAACTTGACATAGAGTCAGTTTGGGCTAGTTTAATGGTAATTCCACTCTGAGTCAAGGGTTGGCACTGTTGTGTAATGCTCTCCTTTCTCCCACAGAAATGATGACCCATGATAAAGATGAATGAAATTACTTCCAGAGTCCAGTCCCTGGAGACCACCTCTTCTCGTTGCATGCCTTAATACCACTCTAGAACAAGAGGGTCCGCTGTTGCTAATGGTATCTTCTCTTCCCCCACAGCTTCAAGAAGACAGGGCACCCCACAGTGACTACAACGCCCTGAGCAGGTCCTGCTCCTTCCAGACAGGACACCATAAAAAGGATTGGCCTTGGAAGGTGGTGTCTTACTTACGACCAGGACTCAACACCAAACAAGGTCCCTAGAGAGAATATAAGAAGTACAATACAGGCAGAAAACTCTGTACTGGCTGATTTTCTGTCAGCATCTTTTTGTTGTACCACTGTGCACACTTTTGCTTTTCTCTTATTATGAATACATCTGGGTTATTGGGTTGATACCAGCCATTCTCCTTTTCCTCTCTGTTTCCTACGCTGCCACACAATGTATAAAACAAACAAGAAAACACTTCAATATAACAACATAAAACACATGATCTTTCTATACATGATACATCACAAGGCACTGAAATTAATTCATATAGTTTCAGACTGATGGTTTATTAAATGAATGGAGGGATGGATAAAAAATAGTCCTAAACTACAAAGGATCAGTTGCTGCTAAAGATCTTGCCAATGAGCATTGAGTGATTTATACAATATCTGCTTGAATTAGAAAATCTCTGGCATCTTCTATTAATGTGAATGGTTGAGAACATGTGCTGATTACTGCATATTGCTGCACACCACACAGCAAACCACCTGAATTGAGATTTGAGTGTAGCTATAACAGATAACATAAATGGTGCAGGCCAATTTAAAAGTCTATTTAATCCAGATAAGGATTGCAAGGTCAGGATCCCATCCTGGCAGCAACCAATCCTGAATAAGATGCCCATTCATCATAGGGCATTTTGGTGACATACCCATACTCCCACTCATATGGTTCATTTCAGAGTTGTAAGCTCATGTAAAAACACATCTATTTGATGCTTCAACACCATCCAACCTCTGCTCCTTAGGGACAAGCTGACAGAGATGAGGAGTAGATTCACACCTGGTGGCATGAACGTGGACTATCTTACAGACAGACCTCAGTATGTGTGTCTCAGGAACTGCAGGTCTCACATTGTGCTCCAGCAACACAGGAGCACGCAAGGGACTGTACTTTCTCGGTCCTATTCAGTATATACATCAGACTTCCAAACGACGGAATCAGAAGCGTGCAAAGTTTGCTGATGACACTACTATTGTGGGCTGCATCAGGATTGGGCAGGAGGAGGAGTATAGGAAGCCAATCAAAGACTTTGTTAAATGGTGTGACTTAAACCACTTACACCTGAACACCAGCAAGACCAAGGAACTGGTAGTGGATTTTAGGAGGCCAGACCCCTCATGGACCCCATGATCATTAGAGGAGACTGTGTGCAGAGGGTCCAGACCCATAAATACTTGGGAGTGAAGCTGGATGATAAGTTGGACTGGACTGCCAATACGATGCTCTGCGTAAGAAAGGTCAGAGCAGGCTATACTTCTTAGAGGTTGGCGTCCTTCAACATATGCAATAAGATGCTGCAGATGTTCTACCAGACGGTTGTGGCGAGTGCCCCTTCTCTGCGTGGTGTGCTGGGAGGCAGCATAAAGATGAAGGATGCCTCACACCAGGACAAACTTGTTAGGAAGGCAGGCTCTATTGTAGGAATGAAGCTGGACAGTTTAACATCTGTGGCGGCATTGGCGCTAAGCAAGCTCCTGTCAATCATGGAGAATCCACTGCATCCACAGAACAGTGTCAGCTCCAGGCAGAGGAGTAGCTTCAGTGACAGACTGCTGTCAATTTTCTGCTCCACTGACAGACCACACTATGCGACTCTCAATTCCACGGAATTAGCGCTAACATTATTCAAAGTTATTGTCTGTTTTTACATGCATTTTTATTACTCGTTAATTTAATATTGTTTTGTAGTATGCTGCTGCTGGATTATGTGAAGATTTCCCTTGGCATTAATAAAGTATCATCTATACCATCATCTATCTATCAATCTATCTATCTTGAAGGAAAACCTGTAGAAAACCCAGACAGATGAAGGAGAATGTGTAAATTCTACAAAGAGAGTATCTGATCAAGGGTTTTAACCCAGAACCTGGAGGCAGCAGTGCTTACAAAGAGAACTGTATAGATCAGTGTCACACACGTGTGCAAAGGAGGCAGCTGAGGGCTTAGAGATGAATGATAATACATCTGCCCGTGTACTGATGCTCTTTCTAAGTTCCCTGCGGCCTAATTACGAGAGCATGCGGGAGAGAAAAGTGCTGGCTAGGAAAATCAATGGATTCTCCAGTGAAAGGCTTGACGAGATGGCAGCTTCGTTAGCAAACATTCTAAACAACTAAGACACATTTACTCAAATTTATTTACTGACAACAGCAAAGTAATCCGGTAAGTATAACTCACTCAACCTAGACCTAGAGTGAAGAAAATTTGGAAAGTTTACAAAATTATATTGATCAAGTTTTTGAGTCTGTTGTCATGGGGCCTAAAGAAAGCAGCAGCTGACACGGAAACACCTACTACCAAGAGAAGCCATCCTCAGGATTCCCCGAGGCACCTCATCTCCCAAGGATATATTAGAATTATTAGATTCTATAGATAAAAGGCTTTTGGGATTTGAGGGACGACTCCACCTGCTCAAAATTCTACACCAGGAGTTCCAGAACCTCCGACAATCTCTGGAATTCAGCCAGGAACAGGTGGAGCGCTTGCTGCTGAAAACGCTGCCTCTGGGGAGACTGTGTCTTCCTGACAGAGGGAATGACACGGATCTCCCAGGACAACAAGACCCTGAAGGAGGCGGTTTTGGATCTTCAGGCCGCAGCATGAGAGACAATCTGGTGTTCGAGCCTGCCGGAGCAGACAGAAGGACAACCGAGGATTGCGAACAAAACAATTAAGAACTTTCTCCAGACCCACATGAAGATACCAAGAAACGGTAAAAAACATCACCTTTCACCGGGTACATCGCCTTGGAGCCAAGAGAGCAGACAGCAGAAGACCTCGCCCCATCGTGGCCAAATCTGAGCATTTTAAACAAAAGGATTTTGTTAAGAGCCACGGAAAGAGCTCAAAGGGAAAAATTTCAGCGTGAATGATCAATTTCCTAAAGAAATTTTGGATCGCGAGAGTTCTGTTCCCACTGCGTAGTAAAAATTCATCCAAGAAGGGAGCCGCTGTCATTTCTGTGGACAAGCTCTACGCCAACAACAGGCTGTACAAGGAGCGAGGAGTGACAGACTGGCTTTATTAGCCCAACATCAGGTCACAAGTTTATTATTCTTATCAGGATTCACTGGGTATGAGCATGTCAGATATAAAAAGCTGCTATATCCGTGTTTAGATGATGGGATCACCTCTAGCACCTTTTCTTTTTACTTCTTTTTTTCTTTTCTTAACCTTTATCACTCTTTTCTTTCCTTCTTTTACCTGCTTCTGGAACTTTACATCCGCATGACACAATCACACAACTTTCCTACACTGCGTCCAGCACACACAAGCTACGCATACAAACACTAGATTATAATTATTACATTTTATCAAACAACCACAAACACTTTTGGTTCTGTCTGATTATTATTATTATTATTATTGTCTGATTATTATCAGCATTTAGTATTATTATCAGAATTATTATTATTATCATCAGCATTATTATTATTATTATTATCATCAACATTATTATTATTATTATTTTCAGCATTATATTATTATTATCATCAGCATTAATAACATATTATTATTGTTATTAGCATTATTATACATATATTTTTATTTACTTATTTTTATCTATTATATATTATATTTTTTTTTTTCAGATTAAATTATACATTTATTTACTTAACTAACTCACATGAAGGCACCATACATTAGCTAATCACACACACAACTATGGGTACACTAAGGTTTGTCAGTTGGAATGTTCATGGAACTGGCTCTAGAGAGAAGAGATTAAAGATTTTGATCAGCTTAAAAGAATGCAGGCAGATGTTGTCTTATTACAAGAGACTCATAGGTCTGCCACAGTTGCAGATGAACTTAAAACATCTGAGTTTCCCAGACTGTTCTCTGCTGCCTATAACTCTAGACAAAGAGGTGTAGCTATTTTAATACACAAAAATACAAATTTCAAAGTATTGGACACAGTCTCAGATCCAGATGGTAGATTTATAATACTAAAACTATCTATACAAAATCAAAGCTTATGTATTGTTAGCATATACTGTCCAAACATAGATGACCCGCATTCTTTCATAAATTTTTCTCTGTACTCTCGAACACTTGGACTGTCCACTTATACTTGCGGGAGATTTTAATTTTTGGATGGATCATTCTTCAGACAGGCTCAGTACAGCTGGGACTCAGCGCAATTGGCATTCCACTAATATAGTCAAACAGTATATGAGTGATTATGGGCTTTGTGATGCATGGCGATCTTTTTATCCCAGCCGTAGAGAGTATACTTTTTTCTCACATGTTCATCACTCTCACTCACGTTTGGACTATTTTCTAGTCAGCAGCTCATTATTGGCTGACATTTCAGACACTGAGATACACCCTATAGTTGTCAGCGATCATGCTCCAGTTTCTTTAACTCTGTTAAATAAGAAAACAATCCCATCAGGTAAAACTGGAGGTTTAATACGCACTGCTTAAAGATGAAGGTTTTGTGGAATATTATAAAAAAGAGTGGGCTTTATATTTAGAACACAATGACCTTCCTGGAACATCAGCATCTGTTCTCTGGGAGGCAGGGAAAGCAGTGATGAGAGGTAAAATAATCTCCTTCTCATCACATAAGAAAAAAATAGAAAACAAACGTATTCAGGAATTAGAAGAAATCATTAAGTCTCTAGAGGCATCCCCAGAAGAAGAATTACAAAACAAATTGTAAAAGTAAACTAGAACTTAAAGGAATTATTGACAAAAAACAATTTTAGCACAAAGACTACGAATAGAAAACTTTGAACACGGTAATAAATCAGGCAAGTTTTAGCCAACCAGTTAAAAATAAACAAAGAGAAAACTGCCATATCTGCTGTTAAAGACTCAACTGGGAATATAGTATATGATCCTGAAAGAATAAACAACACTTTCAGAGATTTTTACAAAACCTTGTACTCACCACAGATTAACCCATCAGATAATGAGATCAATGAGTTTCTAGACAGGATAATACTTCCTAAATTATCAGATAGCCAAGCTACAGTCCTGGACTCGCCATTAACATCAGATGAGCTTCAGGAAGCTCTTAACTCCATGCCTAATAGGAAGGCTCCAGGTCCAGATGGGTTTCCAGCAGAGTTCTACAAAGAATTATGGATCATTCTGGCTCCAACATTCTTCAGAATGATGAGTGAAATAGAAGAAAATGGTAGACTACAGCCAAACATGAATTCAGCCAACATTAGTCTCCTGTTAAAACCAGGCAAAGATCCTATATTTCCTACCAGCTATCGCCCAATTTCTCTTATTAATGTTGACCTGAAAATAATTTGTAAAGCCCTTGCAAAAAGATTAGAGAAGGTAACCCCTTTCATAATACATCCAGACCAAACTGGTTTCATTAAGGGGAGACATTCATCCACAAATTCACGTAGATTACTCAACTTAATAGACTTTTCTTACAGCAATTAACAATTAAAATGATGGTTTTACCAAGAATCAATTACTTATTTTCAATGATCCCAAACAAGCCATCATCTGATTGGTTTAGATCCCTGGACTCCTCCATCACTAAATTCCTTTGGAAGGATAAACCTCCACGAATTAGCTTAAAAACACTACAGAAGACCAAAGATAGAGGAGGGCTGGATCTACCCAACTTCTATCATTATTTCTTAACCAACAGGCTCCAATATATACCAAGATGGTTGCAACATAACCCGCTGGATGAATCCTGGTTAGATGTAGAACAGACACTTTGCAATACTATAGAGCTTTCGGACCTACCGCTTATTAGCTCAAAAATAAGAAAGCATGAAAGCTTTAAAATAATTAATATCAGCACCTCACTGACAGCATGGTGGGAATATCTAAAAATAACAGAGTCTTCACTAATTCCATGCAGACGCACACCCATCTGAATAATCCTGACATATTGCAAAACAATAAAATGATGAACTTCCCATACTGGAAAAGTAAAGGAATTCTATACATGGAACACATATTTGAAGGATTGGATTTCACTCCATTTAACAGAATAGTCTCCCAATTTGGGATAGACAAGAATAGATTTTTAGAATATCTCCAAATTAAATCAGTAGTTAAAGAAAAATTAAGCTTAATAAAGTAGAATTACAAACACCATCAAGGGTATTAGACTTCTGTAATCTCAAACACCCCAAATTACTGTCTAAAGTATATAAAACATTGACCAAAATAGATGATCCAATAGCAATTCCTATAGGTAAATGGGAGGCAATTCTATTAGTTAGTTTTGACCAGACTTTCTGGTCCCAAACTTGTTTAAAAACTTTTAAAACGATCAGAAACCCCAATTTACAATTAATTCAATACAAAATTCTACACAGAGTACACTATACAGGTCATCGGATGTTCAGGATGGGATTTGTGCCATCTGACACCTGCACACACTGCACAGACAACATTCCTGACAGTTATATCCACGCACTGTGGTCATGTCCACCTGTTCAGGGATTCTGGTATAGAGTATGTGAAGACCTGTCAAAGTGTCTGAAATGTGATATCCCAACTTCCCCCTCATTTTGCTTGCTGGGGAACCTAGAGGATGTCCCGATTGAAACAAATTTGGTTCACGTGGTTCTCACTGCCATATGCATCGCTAAGAAAACTATCCTCATAAACTGGAAAAACAAAGATAATCTTTGCATTAACCAGTATAGAAATCTTTTATTGGATCATATTACACTTGAGACAGCCTCTGCCTCCACTTCAAATCAATCTCTCTGGGCTCCTTTGATCGGTTCCATCACATAGCGATGATGGAGGGTCATTGATATTGTCCTGCGGGATGCTGTGGTTGATGTGGTGGAGAGTCTGAGCTTGGAGTATCTGGAGGATCCCTGGGGGTGGGTTCACTAGGGGGGTCTTGGGCTGGGGGGCTGCTGCCCCACTCTGGTGGTGCTTGGGTTGCCTCAGGGGGTGGACTTCTGGTAGTTGTGTGTGGGCCTTGGGGGGTCTTGACGGTGGCTGCGGTCGCTGCCTGGTGGCTGCACGCCCTGGGTGGGTCTGGGTTGCTTGCCTGGTGGCTTGGGGTATGAGGGTGGCCGTCCCCGGATGGGGATCTGGGTGGGGCCTTGGGGATTGGGTCCTGGCATGTACGCTGCCGGGAAGAGGGCCGGAACATGCGGCAGTGCCGGGCCCTGGCTCCGGGAGCTCAGGATGAGAACACTTCTGTTCCACCATGGGGAAGGGGGAGGATCCAACTTTACCTGGGTGTCTTATGTCTTACTTAGTCTGAATGTTGAGTAAATGTGGGGATGGGAGTAAATATTCTGCTGGGGTGGTGTGGGTTGGTGGCTCAGACTCCGTGGGGCTCTGTGATGCTGCTGATTTGGGCCATGGCTAGATGGGCTGGGGCCCCCCATGCCCCGGGTGGATTTTGGGAGCGGAGGTGCCTATTGGGGCCAGTAGGGGAGCTGGCTCCCTGGAGGGCTCAGGCCCCTCAGACATTTCCCTCCTCCTGCTCCTTCACATCATCACACAAACATGCACATAGGGCCTTGGGGTGTGGGTAAGTCAGGGGTGCGGGTATGGATCCCATTTCCATAGTCCTGTAGCAGCCTACACCCCAAATTTTATTTGCACATTAAACACTTCCACAAACAACATTCCACACAAATGCACACTTAGGGCCTTGGGAGTGAGCACACTCAACGGCATCCGGTGGGGGGAAATTTCAGCCTCACTCCGAGTGCCGTGCCCACTTCCAATTTTAAACTGCACCTAGTCACGGAGGTTTTGGGGGAAGTGGGGCTGTGTGTTGGCATCAGCTGGTGTAGGCCACATGATGCCGGCACTGCACACGACCCCCCAACCACAAAATGCACCTTATCAACACACATCAACATTACATTGGAGCCGGCGGAGGGAGACTAGAGGTCTTATTACACCTCTGTTCTCAGTTAGCTGCCCGGGCTGGAGGCTAGGAGTGGGAGCTGGCCGTCTGCCTGTGGTCTGGAGTGGTGGGTTGCTTTGCTCTGCATTGGACGGGGGTGCCTGCTCATTATTACCCCAGCGGAACGGGGCTAACTCTGGCGTCCGGGAATGGTTGTGCCTCTGGATGCGCAGCACTGGGACCAGAGTTAGTAGGGTGTGTATGGGGAGTGTGAATGGGTGTCTGGCGTACATCCTTGTAAGTCTTGGGTTGTATGTGTATGTGAGAGCATGAGGGAGGGAGTGTATGACTGTGTTTGTGTGTGACTGTATATGTCAGGTGGGGTTTTGGACTCCTCCCCTCTCCTGGGACATCTGGCAATGCTACAACATCTTTGCCTACCCTCCCCCTGCCACATATGTTTCTTTTTTTTCTCTGTCTGGTCGCTCCTCATGGCTGCCTGATGGGATCTGGGTCCCTGGGCTCTGTTGGGTCCCGGGCTGCTGGGTTCTGGGCCCAGCCGACTCGGGGGTGAGCGGCTGCGGGTGGGCCTGGGGGCTTGCCGTTGATATCTCCCGGGACTCTGCCGGCTGCTGGTTGTGGCCCCCCAGGGTGATCCTCTGCGCCTCTCAAAGGGGGGTTGGGGCTTCTCTGGTGACGGTCTCCCTGGGGTCTCCGCGCTCTGGGGTGACCTCTGGATCTCTGGGCTTGGAACTCCCTCCATCTTCCGCCGTTTTGGGGGCAGGTCTGTGGCCCTTCACACTCACTATTGGATGCTCCTATAGAGAAACCTTACACATACAAGCGTCGCGTGCACACAGGTGCTCACATGGTGCTTTCATAAGTATGACTTGGACATCTTCAGCACATGACCTAAGGCTGTGGTTGGCCCTAAATGTCTTAGTAATTATTACTGTGTGATTGTCAGCAAACATTTTTACTTTTATATATCTTCATGTAGCTGATGCAGCAATGTTTTTGTCTTGTGGTTTTTTCTTTTTTTCTTTTTTTTTTTGTGTGTCCCCCCCTCTCTTTCTGCAGGTCGAGAAGCGGATTCTGGTTCATTTATTGTTTATTCTAAATGAACCCCCCCTTCCCCCTTTACCTCCATCTCTTCCTTTTCTCTCTTCTTTTTCTTTCACTTTTGTGTCCGTGTCCGTTGAATCTTAAAACATCTGAAAATATTTCTAATAAAGTTTTGGTATCAGGCGTGACGTCAGCAGAAGCTGTAATGCTCCACCTGAGAGAAAAACTGTAAGGCTAGTCGCCAGCATTCAGACATTAATTCTGATTGCTTCACAGCCAAACAGGACACGGTAAAAAAAAAATAAAAAAAAATAAGTTCCCTGCAGGCCTTTCCCACCAGGAGCCACCGCCTCGACTCAGGACACATTCCAATACTGGCCCCGGGACGACATCACTTCGGTCCTGGGGCCAGGGACGACATCATTTCCAGTCCCGGCCGAGGACATCATCACTTCCCAAACTTCCTATAAAGCCTCACACCTTTCCCTGGAAGGCAGTTCTGTTTTGGACTCTTTCTTGTAACCTTGACTCAACAATCATTTACTTTTGCAGCCAGGATACCGAATTAAATGGGTGGCTGACCCAAAACTTGCCATGTCTCTTGTCTCTTCTTCTCACAACAGTTATTCTTTAAATGTCATGTAAGATCTGTTGTGATAGCAAGTAACAACTTATACCTTTGAAGACATACTGAAGAAACTGCAATATTCACATTATTTGGCCTTAATACTTCATTTGATTTATATCCAAAAATGTGTAAATAGGGAAAATTGTGTTTAGTTTTAAACAGAAATCAATTTTGTTAAATGTTTTCATTTGATATATTGGGAGTTTGTGTTTAATACAAAATCATGAATTACACCAATATCTGCATCAGCGTAAAGAAATTCATCTGAACATGTTAGTATCCCTACCCCACTAGACTCACTATTCATGAATTCTTGAAGTCCACATTCTTTTAGCTAAAAACATAAAATTACTTAAAATAATTTGGTTTTATTTTCATATGAATATAGAAAATGAAAAATAGAAAATAATGGTGCTGTATTCAGGCTGATTCTTGCCTTGGCGCATTGCTGCCCTGAATGCCCACCTCTCCACAACTTCAAACTGAATTAATTGAACTATGCAGGCTTGGGTGGATTAATGGACAAAAGACATAAATATGCAAAAGCAATCAAGAAATCAAATGATTGATTGAATTAATCTGGATCATCTTCTGTAATCTCCACTTTTGCAGTTGTTGGATCATTTTAACACCATTAGTAGTAGCTGGCAACCAGATGTAATGAGTCAATTAAAAGAACAAAAGCACTCAAAAGTATTAAAATGCACAGATTTTGTGGTCAGTGATTTGCTAATGTGATTCTGATTACCTATAAACTAAAGTCCTGATTGTTTTATCCACAATACCAAGAGATAAAACAATATCTAGAATTTGTTATCACCTTTAAATGTGCAGTAACCACACTGCAATGCAATGACTGCTGTTAATGAAGGTTAAAGTATCAGATAAGTAGCAACATAAAGATCATGACTAACTTCCTCATCAACATTTGCCTAATTTGCAATAGGAATTAAATCAACTCTGTAATTTAAGTTTGTGTCATCTAGGGAGTGCGATGTAGGGTCTGCCATGTTTTGCTGCTTTTCAGAAAAACAGGAACTCACAGACCATTGTCAAAAGAACTTTAACACTAGAATTAACAGAGCCTCGACAAAACTTGTAGATCCGGACCACCTTAAATCCATTAGCACCTCTCCGTCAGCGTCTTTTGTCCTGCTCATGCCTTGATTGATTATCTGGGAGTGCTGGAGTTTTAGAGTGGAAATAATAGATTGTTATTTGGCAAACATGCATTTCATGTGTGTTCCATTTCTACAATAATCTGTGTAAACACATTGTTAAAACAGAAATGTTTTTCATATTTTAGTAGTAAATGACAAAATGTTGGCATCTACAGTATACTAATAAAGGCAAAACCCTCACTGACTGACTGACTCACTGACTCACTGACTCATCACTAATTCTCCAACTTGCCGTGGTAACGTAGAAGGCTGAAATTTGGCAGGCTCATTCCTTACAGCTTCCTTACAAAAGTTGGACAGGTTTCATTTCAAAAATTCTACGCATAATGGTCATAACTAGAAGCTATTTTACTCCATTTACTGTAATGGAGTTGAGCTCGAAAGCCGGGCGGGAGTTTAGATGTGACATCATCACCCCAGGTAATTACGCAGATGCGTAGAAAACCAGGAAGAGCTCCAAAAAGTGCGTAAGAAAAACATGCATTATATAATTAAGAAGGCAGAAACAATTAGAAGCGGCGCGAGTCACATATAAAACTATATTCAGCGGCTCACGTGAACTGACGCAGTGCGCAGACAAAAAGCAACAGTTCTAAAGAGTGCTGAACAAAAACCGAATTACACTGCTACGCTCAAATAGATAAACCACACGGCGTGGTGCAATAGGTTCAATTCCCAAGAGGGGATGCACTGAGTATGTACGCACGCATTTTTATTCATTTTACTTCGCATCCCCTTGGTTTGAGACATATGAAAAAATATGCGGTTACACAGAAAGACAGATCACCAATTGAAGCTTTATGAATAATGGATACTTTATTCGCGATCAATAATTGTTTTGGTAAAGCCATACTCAGTGTATTCATTAGATGAACGGTAAAAGTAAGAGTGAGGAGGGTAACTTATTGAGAGGCACGCAGGCAAAACCACAATAGCACGCGGGCTCGATGTACTGTAGTCTTGCGTCACTCGATCTGAATGGCGATCACATTCCGAAAAAATATATCTTTTCAAGTTCTATTTAGTCCATATGTGTCAAAACCCAAGGCCCACGGGCCACATCCGACCAGGCGTGTAATTAAATCAGGCCAGCGAGATCATTTTATATACTGTATTGTGTTATTAATGGCCGGGAGATGAAGCGCTGGTAACACAATAAACTACAGATCCCATAATGCAGCGCTTCAGCGTCCTTGCCGAACACTTACCGCGTTAATCAAGTCTAGCTTATGATGCTGCAAGTTATTGCGAAGCTAGCCCCACCGATGCGAGAGAAAGGTGATTCTGAACATAGAGCCTTTAAAACCAATGGGAGGCTGAGTATATGTTACTGACATTGCGGTAAAACCCGTGTGTCTCATTTATGGAGCTAATGTGGCTATAATTACAGAATTTAATCTAAGAGCGGCCCTATGAGACAAAACATCAAGATAACCTGAAAGACCTGAATGCAATGCACAAGATACAGAAAGCAGAAGAGTTAAAGAAGAATCTGACACTACAGCAGACGTTTTACCCATGCAAAATCACAAAGTGATTTCAAGTGAGAGATTACTTTTATGGGAGACACAAATGCACCAGTGCAACTTGCCCCACTTTCCCTTTTGCCAAGTAATCTTGAACTGAATCGGCTGTGGTGTTCCCAAATACGCAGATTCAGATGGAGGTGATTGAGCTGCAGTGTAATACGCGCTGAAGGCAAAATACGATACTGCATGGCCCGCACAGTTTATTCACTTCATTCCCAGAAATGCTCCAGCTCCGGCCTACATGCGGCTTGAACCTGCATGTTTGGTAGCACATATCTGTGTGAGAAGCTCTTCTCAGTCATGAAGACTAACAAAACAGCACACAGGAGTAGCCTCACTGATGAGCACCTGCAGTCCATCCTGAGAATCTCCACAACACAGAACCTCACCAAACAGAAGCGAACTTCTTGCCAAAAAGATGCCAGGCGTCCAGCTCTGATAAAATGACATAAGAGCAAAGACAACTGAATGATTTGATTTGTTATTGCTAAAAGAAAAATTTTATTTATATTTCCAGGTTTGTTTATGCACCATGTTCATATTTGAATTTAAATAATTTTGACAGGATATATTTTTATGGAGAGCAAAATCTTTTAAGATATTTAAATTTTTTTAAGTTTATTTTTATATAAAATTACATAAGAGTAAAGAAATTTGAATGTTTGTTCTTTAACGTTTACTTTATTTCTAACTTGTATAATTTAGACAATATATATTTTTATGGAGAGCAAAATATTATAAATTATTTAAGGTTTCAGTTGATTTATTCTGGAATAATATTCTGTCGACTAAATAAAATTCCTTCTATTTAAAATTTAAATAGAACTTGAACAGAAATGGTTCATAATATCCACGCAGACTTGCACATAAGAGCGGGAGTCATCCGTTTTAACAAGCAGCGTATTGCACTGATACGAAATAGCCTGCCCATTTAATTATTTAGGAATGGATAAATAAATTAAGATTTTGTACAAATAATGTTTTCATTTTTCTTCCTTCATGGATTCTGGCACCCCAGCAACAGTTACTCGCACTTAAAGACTGTATATATGTGTGTATATATATATATATATATATATATATATATATATATATATATATATATATATATATATATATATATATATATATATTGGAGGATGGCGCTGTTTATCGGCCAATACCCCAAAGCCGCCAGGTGAAGCCCTCCTTGCAGCATGGAGGTCCCAGAAGACCAGCAGGGCATCATGGACAATGGAGTTTTTATGCACCGCCCTGCTGGATACCATGGGGCCACAAGAGGGAGTTGCAGGAGGACGAGAAGGATTCTTAGTGCCCTATGACCGGAAGTTCGTCATGGGAAGAGCGGCGGGCTTCGAGGTGAGAAAAGCATTGTTTAACTTGACCGAAGAAGGAATAAGGACTTATGGACTGTTGGATTGGGAACACTTCCGGGTGGAGGGATATATAGGACTAGTGGGAGCTCCCAGATGGCGAGCTGAGTTGGGAGGCAGGGTGGCTAAGCGTCTGGGAGTGGAGGATTGGTTTATTGTATTTTTGTGATTTATTATTGGAGAATTGTGGAAGAGGCGTGCTTTGTGCACATAATTATTATAATAAATAATTATTTGGACTTTTATCTGGTGTCTGACATGTGGTCGAGGGTACAAGTGTCTATGAAAACCCTTAAATCTGTCAAATATATATATATATATATATGTGTGTGTGTGTGTGTGTGTGTGTGTGTATGTATATATGTAGATATGTATGTATATATATGTTTATATATATATGTATTTGTGTGTATATATGTGTGTGTATGTATATATATATTGTGGAAGTTGGCCGGACACAGACAGGCGGACATCATAATTTCACCACACACGTTTATTTCCACTATTATTTACAAAGTCTACTGCGGCACTCACAAACCCCAGTGCCTTCTCACGGCTTCCCCAATGTCCAGACCACACAGTCCTGTGCCTCTCTTTCTCCTGGCAGCCTCAGTCCCTACTCCAGCTCCGTCTCTCTGCCACCCGACTTCCGCCAATGACTGGAGGGAGGCAGCCCCTTATACAGCTCCCGGATGAGCACCAGGTGTTCCGGCATTCCTCCCTTAGCCATGCCCCAGCGTGGCGAGAAGTGCCAGCTGCCCTCCCGGCAGCTCCCCGGTGTCTCCCAAAGTCTTCCCCCCAGCACTTCCTGGTGTGGCGGAAGTGCTGGGCTCAAGGTTCCTCAGGCACCTGGCGCCACTGGTGGTGGCCACGGGCCCTACAGGGTTGGGCTTCCATGGCCCCAACATAACCAGGGACGAAGCGCCTCTCGCAGTCTGGAGGAAGCACAAGCCCTCCTCTGGTCCTCCTGGGCGTCCCGCCGGGCTCCTGCCCTGGCAGGGGACCTGCGGATATTCGGCATCGGCGCCGCCTGCCGGTGGCCACGCGGTCCCTACAGGGCTGGGCTTCCAAGCCCTGTACCGAGGCCCCCAACATACATCAGGGCAGGCGCCCTGCAGTCTGGAGGGGCACAAGCCCGGCTCCTGCCGGCTGGGGACCACAGTGCCCCACCGCTGGCGACACGTGGGTCCGAGCGCACTTCCCGAAAGGGCAGCACATTCCCAGAGAGGGTCCTACTCTGCCCCCAGGGCCCCACACGGCACCCTGGGACATCCGTCTTCGGCACCCCCTCCAGCGCCAGCGCGCCCCTCTGGTCCTCACGGCTCCTGTTGCTCCACCGCCCCTCGCCAGCTGGGGCGCCATCAGCCTCAGCTGGAGTCTCCCCAAGAGCTGCCTGTTCCAGGAGGGCTGGTCCCAGGCGACATCGGGTTCAGGGCTGCGTCCGGGCTTGAACCTGTGAAAGTAGTAAAGGGAGGGCCAGAAGCACTGCCTGGATACTGCGCCTCGAGCATCCTGTCGGGTGTCGGTGATCGGCGGCTCTCTGCCCCTCACTCAGCCCACCCACGGCTGCCTCTGTTTGGTTCCTCCGCGCCCAGGTTCTCTGCCAGTCCTTCTGATGTCAGCAGGTCCGCTCTCGCAGGCAGCTCGCCCAACCGCCCAGGGGTTCTCTGCCTCTGCCGAGGGCGGCCTTCCCTCTGGACGCCGCACTCCAACGAAGCGCGTCTCCTATCAGAGGAACGGCATTTCACCCTATGGGTTCCTCCTTCTCTTTGCTGGCGGCCTAACGGTCTGGGTCTGAGCATGGCAAAAGCTCAAATCCAGCCCTGTCTGCATTACAGGCAGGAAGCGACAGGAGACAGCTGGGGTGGCTTGGGCGCCAGGCGCTAGGACCCAGGGCACTCAACAGCCCCAATCCTCCTACCGGCCCCTCATGCCTCGGGACCTCCTCGTCAGCTGTCTGCACCGCCCTGTTGGGGAGTTGCCTACTTGAAGCCGGTCGTCCGTGAAACAGTCACGGCCATGTTCGACAAACCTCCACATGCTTTACGGGACAGCAATACTCACCACCCCCGCTGTGCCTGCCGCCTCCGTCCGTTTACGCTGATCCTCCCCACGGCGCTCTCCACGCTCGCTTTCCTTGTCAGCTGCCCAAGCGAGCAGCAAGAGCACTCAGCACCTCTGCTGGGGACATATTAGAGACAGACGGTGGTGGGCTTACCTGTCCATCAGCCCCACTCCCCGCCTGTCTCCTGTGGGCCAGCCCCTCTGGCCCTAACTGGTTCTCAGAGGTACACTAGACGTTTCCTGGTCCCGCCTTCCATCCAATCATTGGCGGGCACACAAGACACACCAACCAATTCCGCGGCCTGTCAGCGGGCGGGACATCTGGCCCCTGGCGCATCTTGTCTTCCCCACTCTGCGCGTGGTGACGTGCTCTCACAGCCTCAAGCTGCTGCGCGATTTTTCCGAAGTGCAGCGGCTGCTTTCGCAGCCTCCTTCGCACTGTGGTGCGCCCGTGGCCCAGCGCGCTCCTGCCACGGACGTGGGATCCGGATCGCCCTCTCTGCTGTGGGAAACAAGGTAAGCGCAACCCTGAAGGGCCCGATTACTGCAGGGCAGGCACTCTGCCACCTCCCGGATCCCGCCACACCGCAGGCCCCTGCCTCGGTGTGGCACTTCTGTGTCGCCACGCCGCTGGGCGCTCCTTCGCGACAGCGCATTCCTTCGCGGAGCTCGGCTGCTGGCTGACGACAGCTGCTTCTCCTTCCTCCGCACCGGGGGATGGCCATTCTGGCGGTCCAACGGGCGGTTCGAGGGACCGTCCTCGCTGGTTAGTACAGGCGCATCTACAAGCCAGTGTGGGTCCAGCTGCGCCGCTCCAGTCCACAGATTTATTAAAGCAGGTCCCCGCCTTGAACCAGACGGACCATCCTGCTGACTCACGCCACAGCGTGGGAAGTTGGCCTCGACACAGACAGATCGGACATCATAATTTCCACCACACACCGCTTATTTCCACTATTATTTACAAAGTCTACCGTGCACCTCACACAAACCCCAGTGCCTTCCTCACCGCTTCCCCAATGTCCAGGCACACAGTCCTGTGCCTCTCTTTCTCCTGGCCTTCCAGTCCTCTCACTCCAGCTCCTCCGCCTCTTCCACCCAACTTCCGCCAATGACTGGAGGGAGGCAGCCCCTTATATACAGCTCCCGGATGAGCCTCAGGTGTTCCCCGTGATTACTTTGGCCACGCCCCCAGCGCGGGCGAAGTGCCGCTGTCCTCCCGCAGCTCTCCGGTGTCTCCCAAAGTCTTCCCCCAGCACTTCCTGGTGTACTGGAAGTGCTGGGCTCCAGGGTTCCTCAGGCACCTGGGCCGCCATAACCAGGACGGATGCCTCTAGCGTCTGGAGGAGACACAAGCCCTGCCGGGGACCACAATATATATATATATATATATATATATATATATATATATATATATATATATATATATATATATGTATGTATATATATATGTGTGTGTGTATATATACTGTATGTATATATATATATATATATATATGACAGCAACACTCATCACTCACAACAATGACACAAAACAATTACATTGTCAATCATGTTATGCTATTTTCAAAATGTTTCCTTTTCTTTTCATTACTTTTTAACACATACTTCTCACATGTGCTGGGTATTTTGCTAGTAAACTATATAATGTGTAAAGCCTGAAGTCCAAAAGATCAAATAAACACTTTCACAAAAGGTTCAAGGACGATACAACTGCTTCCGTGGTGTGTAAGATCTGCTGACTTTATCTGCTGATAAAGAGTCCCCGATTTGATCCAGACTGCCTCCTATATTTGCCATTTTCAGTAGTGAGCCGCTCTATTGTTACATTATACAGTACACACATACATTTGGTTTGCATCTGTAACAGACAGTGTACATTATAGGAGTTGTAAAAGTTACTGTTGTTTTTTCACTTTTATTCACAATCATGCTCTTACCCTCCCTACCTGACCTGATTCTGACGTAACTAACAGCCTTCATAAATTCACATCCCATCTGGACGCTGTTTGTTTTCAAATAATATTGCATTAGTGCATTAATGCTTTCTGATTGGTATTATTCAGGGTCATAAAATTATTTCTTCAAAATGTCACATATATTGTCTCTTTCTTTCAGGTGCGTAATAGGAACCACAGCATAGAGAGAAGTGTACAATTGCAATAGGTACACATGTCGTAAATGTAGGAAGGACGGTCCTTGCGTGTGTGTGAACTGTTAACATATGAATTTCAAAGTCAAAAGTCAAAGTCAAAGTGAACTTTATTATCATCTCAACCATATACAAGTATACAGATAGACTAAATTCAAGTAAGCCTCCAGAGTCCACAGAGTAACAACATGACATTCAAATAAATAATAGAATTAAAATTTAAATTTAAAATTAAAACACAAAACAAAACAAGACATTTTGCAAAAACAAGACAAAGAAATAGCAGCAATATTGACGTGTAGTCAGCAATATGAACATTGATGTAATGTATGTTTTGGAATCTAGATACATAAATATAGTCAACAGATATGTATATAATAAATAAATAATAGATATAGATAATACAGAAATTATCAGTGTGTGATAATAATTGTTTGATAAACAATGACAGGTCAGAATATTCTCACAGCAGAAGGATATCAAGAAGATATATCAAAAACTTAAAGGTCAGTATGAGATTTTCAGTTCTTTTCTACATGCACACTCGTCTTTGCAAGAAAGTGGCTGGCATGTATAAAAGTTTTGTTTTTAGAGGTGGTTGAAGCAGTGTGGAAGATCCCGGGGGCAGCATGGTGTTAAGGAGTCTGATAGCTTGGGGGTGAAAACTCTCCTGCAGCCTGGCAGATCTGGCTTTGATGCTGCAGTATCTTATCTTGGATGGCAGAAGCGATGAAAAGTCCATGTGATGGGTGTAAGGGGTCCTGCACAATGCTGCAGGCCTTATGGATACTGCGCTTGTAAAATATGTCCCTGTAGTGAAGGAGAGGCACCCCAATAATGTTCTCTGCTGTCTTCTACTATCCTTTACAGGCACTTAGCGTCGGATATGTTGCAGTTGCCATACTAGACAGTGATGGAGCTGGTCAGAACACTCTCAATGGTGCCTCTGTAGAACATGATGAGGATGGAAGGGGAAGATTTGTCTCACTTCAGCCTCAGGAAGTGTAGTCTCTGCTGGGCTTTCTTGATTAGTGATAAGGTGTTACTATATGTGTCCACATAAGTTCCTCAGTTATGTGCACTACCAAAGAACTTGGTACTCCTAAAAGTCTCCTCATCTAAACCAAGTTGATGCTGAGTGGAATGTGGGCAGGATGTGATTTTCTGAAGTTCATGATTATCTCTTTTGTCTTGTCAACATTGAGAGATAGATTGTTGTCTTCACACCATGCAGACATCCGTTCCACTCATCTCTGTATGCTGTTTCATCATCCCTGCTTATCAGACCCAGCACTGTTGTATCATCCGCAAACTTGATGATGTGGTTGGTGTTGTGTGTGGCTGTGCAGTCGTGAGTCAGCATCGTGAACAGCAGTGGACTGAGCACAGCCCTGCGGTGCTTCAGTGCTTAGTGTGATGTTGCTGGAGGTGTTGTAGCCTATCCGAACTGACTTGGGCCTTTCTGTCAAGTAGTCCAGGATCCAATTGCAGAGGGTGGTATTCAGGCCCAACCTGCTCAGTTTTACAACCAGCTTTTGGCGAGATGATTGTGTTGAAGGCAGCGCTGAGCATATATGTCTTTTTATCCAGATGTGTCAGGGGAGAGGTGAAGGGCAGAGATGGCATCCTCATTTGACCTGTTTGAGTAGTATGCAAACTGAAGAGGGTCAAGGAGGCAGGGAGATTGGTCTTTATATGTGACATGACTAACCTTTGAAGCATTTCATGATGATTGGGCGTGAGTGCAATTGGTCGATAGTCATTCAAGCATGTTACTGATGACTTCTTGCACTGGTATGATTTTGGTCGACTTGAAGCATGCTGGGACTGACAACTGGCTCGGAGATGTGTTGAAGATGTCTGTGAGGATACCAGCCAGTTGACTGGTACATTCTTTGAGCACACAACCAGGTATGTTGTCAGGTCCTGCAGCCTTGCGTGGATTGACTCTGGATAGCGTCCTCTTCACGTCAGTTGTGGAGAGACAGAGCACCTGTCAGTGGAGGGAGGTGCTACTTTCATGCAGGCTCTTTGTTGTGCGCCTCAAACCGTGCGAAGAAATTGTTCAGCTCATCGGAAGGGGCATCACCAACCTGCTGTGTGAGTTGGGCTTGTAGTTGTAATGTCTGACGCCTGCCACTACGACGTGTGTTCTGGTGCGCTTAATTTTTTTGATCCACTGCGTTATGCCCACTTTTCCCTTAGCAGGCATTGGCTCTGGTCCCCCTGAGGGCACCTTGTTCCCCAATCAAGACTGCAATTTTGATCTTGAGCAGTTTGGGCATTTCCCCATCATCCGGTTTTGGGTTTTTTGTGGTAACCTCCTTGGTAACAGTAAACCCTTTCATGCACTTGGAGAAGAAACCCAAGAGTCTGTTTTCCCTCCAGATTGATGGGAATCATCATCCATATCAGCCCCCAGAAAATGTCCCAGTTGTCAATTCAAACAGTTTTGAGAGTAAAACAGCACCAACCGCACACTTGATGTTTTTCCCGGCTGGTTTTGCATTGCGGGGACTTGTATGGGAACCAAAAAAATGCTGTTTGGTCTGAGATTTTTGATCTGAGACAGCTTGTTAATCAGCCTACACAAAAAAGGGTCATAGTTGACTTAGAAATTCCCAAAGGACAAAAAGGGATGTAAAGCAGGTCTTGATATTGGTTATCAGACCTTTTTCTTTACTATTTATCCATCCATCCATCCATCCACCCTTTTCCACTTATCCAGGTGGGCCAGAGCACAGAGGCCCAGATTTCCTCTCCCTGGCCACTTTTTTTCCAGCTTTCCGGGGAAAATCCAAGCTCCCAGGCCAGCCGGAGACATAGTCCCCCCAGTGTGTCCTGGTTTTCCCCCGGGCCCCCCCGGGTTGAGGGCGAAACCCACCGGGGAAAAGGCCCGGGAGGCATCCGGGATCAGATGCCCGAGCCATCATCTGACTCCTCCCGGGGGGAGGAGCAGAGCTCTTTTGAGCCCCCCCCGGGATGACGGCTTCCCCATCTTTGGGGAAAAGCGACCCCCCTGGGGGAAACAACAGCGTTTGTATTGCGACCGTCTTCGTCACTACCCTGCCATGACCATAGGTGGGGGTAGGAGCAAACGACTGAAATTGAGAGCTTTCCCTTACGGCTCAGCCCTTTCCCCAACACGACCGATGAGAGCCCGATCACCGCGGATCCCGGCCCCGATCCCCCTTTTCGATCTCACGCCCATTTTTCCCCTCCCGTGAACAAGCCCCCGGATACTTGAACTCCTGCACTTGGGCAGGATTTTCCCCAACCCTGAGGGGGATCCCCCCCTTTTGGGGTGGGGACCATGCCCCGGTTTGAGGGTCACCCCACCCGCTTACCCCTTGCGCGAACCGACCCAGAGAGCTGAAGATCCGGCCTGTGAACCCAAACAGGACAACATCTTGAAAAAGCAGTGACCAATCCTGAGTCCCAAACCCGACCCTTCAACCCCCTGGTTTTTTTAGAAATTCTGTCCATAAATTTATGAACAGAATGGGTGAAAAAGGCAGCCTGGGGAGCCCAAATCTCACGGGAAAAGGGGCTGACTTATGCCGGCAATGGGGACCAAGTCGACACCAGTTGTACAGAGACCAAAGCCTTATGGGGGGGTCCGCCCCCAACCCCAGACCCCCCCACAGGATTCCCGGGGGACACGTCAAATGCCTTTCCAAGTCCACAAAACACATGTAGAGGGGTGGGGAAACTCCCCATCACCCTCCGGGGACTCTGCAAGGGTAAAGGGCGGGTCCCGTTCCCAAGGCCAAAACCACACTTTCCCTCCTGAATGAGGTTGCCCCACCCGCGGACCCTCCCCCCCAAAACCCCCAATAGATTTTTCCCGGGGAGGCTGAGGAGGTGACCCCCATAGGGGAACACACCCCCCCGGCCCCGGGAGGGGACCACCCCCCCCGGGTCTGCCAATCCAGGGGCCCTGCCCCAAAAACCATGCGATTGCAGAGCTTAACCAAAGACAGTCCTACAACATCCAGACCTTTATGGAACTGGGGTTATTCATCCACCCCGGGGCCCGCCCCCAAGGAGTTTGACCACCCAGTGACTTCAGTCCCAGAGAGGGGAACCCCACCCGAGTCCCCAGGCTCTGCTATTGAGGGCATGTTAGTGGGATTGAGGAGGTTTGGTTTCCTCCCACGCCCTTTAAAGCCCCCGTCGGGTCAGCACGCACCATCCCCCCCCATATAAGGGGGTGACACTGCCTGCTTCCTCCGAGGGCCCCCACGGGGACCAGAATCTCCCCCGTCCAAAGTCGTCTCCATGGCCTCCAAACCCCCCCTGCCCGAAATTTTGCCCCAGCAAAACTGAAGCGCGTTCCGGGGCCCGCCGGTACCTATCGCGCCCCCAAGACCCCGGGGCAAAAAATCCCAAGGGCTCCCTTTTTCACTTGCGGCATCCCCCAGCTGGTGTCCACCAACGGGGTTTGGGATTCCCAGACAGGCCCAAAACCGGCCACAGCCCGGCCGCCAACAATAGAGGCAGGAACATGGCCCATTGGGCCAATGTCCCCACCCCCCTCGGGCGGGTTGAAGTTCTGCCGGGGGTGGAAGTTGAAGCTACTTCGGGCAGAGGACCTCCAGCCCGTTTCCCCGCAGACCCTCACAAACGTTGGGCCTACCGGGGCGCCGCATCTTCCCCCACCATGGGGCCCAAATCACCACCAGGTGGTGATCAGTTGACATCGCCCCTTCACCCGGTGTCCCAAAACATATGGCGCAAGTCCAACAAAACCACAAAATTACATCACTAGGGGCCCAGGGGCCCCGGTGCCAAGTACAAAGAAATTATGTTGAACATGGGGTTTGTTTTACAATCCAGGAGCACAGAAGTCCCAAAACAAAACACCGCGGTTCAGCGGGGGCCATTCCCCCAATCACGCCCCTTTCCCGGTCTCACTGTCATTTCCCGGAGATGAAGCTCCCAGCAAAAAAGGGAATCCCTAGGGATGCCCCAGCAACCCCTCCCGAGACTCCAAAAGGGGGGATACCCAAATCCGTTGGATCCAAAAAAAAAAAATCAGGACCCCCTTTCCCCCCCCCGGGCGGAGGGAGGCCCCGCCCCCCAGGGTAAACCCAAAGCCAGGCACCCGGGGGGGGCAAAAGATGCCCACACCTGCTGGGCCTCCCGGGGGAACTCCAGAGTGGTAAGAGTCCCGCCCCCCCCCAAGAAGATTGGCCAGAGTCCAACGGGGTGGGTAGTCCATATCTAGCCCACCTCTCACCGCCACAGCTCAGGCCCTTTTTCCCTTTAGAGAGGTGACATTCCCGCCCCCAAAATCCCGTTTCTGTAGCCGAGGATCGCCCCAGTCCCCCTGCCACCACCCAACTCACACTGACCCAACCCCTTGGCCCCCCCCATAGGTGGTGAGCCCATGGGGGGGAGGACCCCCCAACCTTTGGGGTGTGCCCCCCCGAGCCCCATGGGTGCAGGCCCGGCCCCCAGGCGCCCCCCAGCCCCCCCCAGGGCCTGGTCCAGAGGGGGGCCCTGCAAGGCCCCCAAGGGGAAAAAACGCCCAAAAGGCCTCTTGAGGTTTTTTGCCCTTTTTCTCACCTCACCTAGGGCCAGTTTGCCTTGGTGGCCCCAGGGGATAAAGCCCGGGCAAATACTCCTAGGATCATTGGGACCGCAAAACCCCCCCACCACGAAAGGGGCGGTTCGGAGGAGTTTACATTTACTATTTAATATAGAAATAAGATAGAAAACATTCATGGGAAAATATTGTTAAAAACACATCTTTGATTCATCAGCAGCCTTAAACTTATAAACATTCTGCAATCAGTCCGTTTTATATGTCATAAAGGATAATGTAAATAGTAAGGGGGAAAAAATTTAATACTAAGGAAGAGCTGGTTTTTGGACAGTTGCACCTGAAAAAACAGTTAAAAAAACTTCTAGCATTGTTATACCATGGAAGACCAAAGGTGTCTGATTTAAAAAGAAATCGGAGAGCTGAGCTAAAAAGGAGGAAAACTAAACCAATATCCCCTATGAAAAAATTTAAGGTTAAAATACCAGAAACAATACCAGTCCGCCCCTTGGGGGGCTGCTATTTTCAAGATTTAAAAAAAGAATCCCAAATTTTTTCAAGATTGATCATCTGTTTAAAACCAGGTAAATGAAGGGAAAACCCCCAAAAATTCCCCCCAGTAAACCTGTGAGGGTATTGCTTTTTCTTAATCAAAAATTAATGATATTTGAAATAATATAGTATATCTCCCCCAAAACTGGATCCTCCTGAGCCTCAGTACCCTATAAAAAAATTAAATTCTTTCACCGAATAGATTTACCGTTTACATGAAATAATTTTTAACTAAAACCCTCCACCGCGCCCTTGACCCAATCCAACAAGTTTTTTTAAATACAAGCCCTAATTATAATATTCTTGACATTGTAAACTCATATTTTATAGGGGGGTCTTCCCAAACTTCTTAAGACTGCTGTAGTTAAACCCCACTTAAGAAAAAAGTTTTTTAAAAATTTTTAAACTTAACCCCCCTTTTTCTTTTGAAAAATTTTTTAAAAACCCCCATCTTTTTTTTAAACCTTTTTTCCCCCTTCAAAAATAAAAATTCAGGGAAAAGGCCCCGAAAAACTATTTAAAATTTTTAAATCCCCCTAAAAAAAATTTTTTGAAAAAGTG
>NW_024385306.1:0-11070 GCF_016835505.1 Polypterus senegalus
TTTTTAAAAAAAATGTGTGCAAAAATTGTTTTCAGGTCTTGAAAGAGTGTTTTGATGGAATTGGTTACCTTCAACTCTAACTCTGTTGAAAGTCAAATACTCTGGTAAAGGCAGTTCTAAATGATGAAACCCCCAGTACCCTTATGGTTAAGAACTTTTTGGATGGTTTCCCTACCGTTTTTCAAAGTGCACTTACATCTTAAACTCACCTTTTGAAATCCCATTAAATTGCAATGGACAAAAATGAAGTTGAGTGAAACTCAATGAGTCTTAAATTCTATGTTGTGAAACCACTTGAAACACATCTGTGACATAGTTTTTTACAGAAATAAACTGTTTTAAACAGTATCCCGGTGGAAAACAAGCCGTCACAGATGTGTACCTAAAGATTGTTTCAGGTCTTGAAAAGTGTTATGATGAAGTCAGGTTACCTTCAACTCTAACTCTGTGGAAAGTCAAAATACTATGGTAAAAACAGTTCTAAATGATAAAATCCCCAGTACCCTTATGGTTAAGAACTGTTTGGATGGTTTCAACTGTTTTCAAAGTGCACTTCAACATCTCAATCTCAATTTTGAAATCCCCCTTGACTTGCATTGGGCCAAATCTAAACTTGAGTGAAACTCAATGAGTCTTAACTTCTATGTTGTGAAACCACTTGAAAACATCAGCTACATAGTTTTTTACAGAAATGAACTGTTTTGAACAGTTTCCTGGTGGAAAACAAGGCGTCACACATGTGTAAACAAAGTTATTTTCAGGCCCTGAAACGCGTTATGGTGAAATAAGGTTACCTTCAACTCTAACGCTGTTTACAGTCAAAGTACTCTGGTAAAAGCAGTTCTAAATGATGAAATCCCCAGTACCCTTATGGTTAAGAACTGTTTGGATGGTTTCCCAACTGTTTTTCAAAGTGCACTTACATCTTAAACTCACCTTTTGAAATCCCCTTAACAATGGACAAAACTGAAGGTGAGTGAAACTCAATAGTCTTAACTTCTATGTTGTGAAACCACTTGAAACACATCTGCGACATAGTTTTTACAGAAATGACTGTTTTGAACAGTTTCCTGGTGGAAAACAAGGCGTCACACATGTTTACACAAAGTGAATTTCAGGCTCTGAAACGCGTTATGGTGAAATAAGGATACCTTCAACTCTAGCAGCTGTGTAAAGTCAAAATACTATCGTAAAACAGTTCTAAATGATGAAATCCCAGTACCCTTATGGTTAAAAACTGTTTGGATGGTTTCCCAACTGTTTTCAAGTGCAATTCAACATCTCAAACTCATTTTTGAAATCCCTTGACTTGCATTGGGCCAAATCTAAGTTGAGTGAAACTAAATGAGTCTTAACTTCTATGTTGTGTAACCACTTGGAAAACATCAGAGAAATCGTTTTACAGAAATGAACTGTTTTGAACAGTTTCCTGGTGGAAAACAAGGTGTCACACATGTGTTCTCAAAGTTGTTTTCAGGTCTTGAAAAGTGTTATGATGATTCAGGTTATTCAACTCTAACTCTGTGGAAGTCAAAATACTCTGATAAGGCAGTTTTAAATGATGAAATCCCAGTACCCATATGGTTAGAACTGTTTGGATGGTTTCCCTACCTGTTTTTCAGTGCACTTCACATCTTAAACTCACCTTTTGAAATCCCCATTAACACAGTGGACCAAAAACTGAAGTTGAGTGAGCTCAATGAGTCTTAACTATGTTGTGAAACCACCCAGAAACACATCTGTGACATAGTTTTACAGAAATAAACTGTTTTAAACAGTATCCTGGTGGAAACAAGCCGTCAAAGATGTGTACACAGATGTTTTCAGGTCTTGAAAAAGTGTTATGATGAAGTCGAGTTACCTTCAACTCTAACTCTGTGGAAGAATCAAAATACTCTAGTAAAACCCAGTTTCTAAATGATGAAACCCCCAGTACCATATGGTTAAGAACTGTTTGGATGGTTACCCTGTTTTTTCAAAGTGCTGGTCAACATCTCAAATCAGCTTTTGAAAATCTATTAGGTTGCATTGAGCGAAAACTGAAGTTGAGTTAAAATTTAATAGGTGGTAACCCTATGTTGTGAAAGTTGAAACACTTGAAACACATCTGCGACATAATTTTTACAGAAATGAATATTTTTGAACAGTTTCTAATTGGAAAACAAAGGCGTCACAAATGTGTACACAAAGTTAATTTCAAGCCCTGAAGCGGCGTTATGGTGAAATTGGGCTACCTTCAACTCTAACGCTGTGTAAAGTCAAAAAACTATGGTGAAACAGTTCTAAATGATAAGGCCCCAGTACCCTTGTAGTTAGAACTGTTTGGATGGTTTCTAACCTTCTTTTTCATAATTGTACTTCATCTTAAACTCACTTTGAAATCCCCATTAACGCAATGGACAAAAACTGAAGGTGAGTGAAACTCAATGAGTCTTAACTTCTATGCAGCGAAACCACTTGAAATACATCTAGGACATAGTTTTTTACAGAAATGAACACTGTTTTTGAACAGTTTCTGGTGGAAAACAAGGTATCACATGTGAAAAAGTTGTTTCAGGTCTTGAAAAGTGTTATGATGAATTCGGGTTACCTTCAACTCTAACTCTGTGGAATGTCAAAATATACTCTGATGAGGGCAGTTCCTAAATGATGAAATTTAGTACCTTATAGTTCAGAACTGTTTGGATGGTTTCACAACTGTTTTTCAAAGTGCATCAACATCTCAATCTCCTTTTTTGAAATCCCTTTGACTTGCATGGGCCAAATCTAAAGTTGAGTGAAACTAAATGAGTCTTAACTTCTATGTTGTGAAACCACTTGAAAAACACCAGCGACATAGTTTTTTAACGAAAGAATGAACTGTTTTAAACGGTTTTCCTGGTGGAAAACAAGGCGTCACACATATTGTACACAAAGTGAATTTCCAGGCCCTGAAGCAGCGTTATGGTGAAATAAGGTTACTTTCAACTCTAACGCTGTGTAAAGTCAAAATACTATGGTAAAAACAGTTCTAAATGATAAAATCCCCAGTACCTTATAGTTAAGAACTGTTTGGATGGTTTCACAACTGTTTTCATAGTGCACTTCATCTTAAACTCACTTTTTGAAATCCCATTAACGCAAGGGACAAAACTGAGTGATGAAACTCAATGATCTTAACTTCTATATTTGTGAAACCATGAAACACATCTAACATTTGCATAGTTTTTACAGGAAATAAACTGTTTTGAACAGTATCCTGGTGGAAAACAATAAAATCGAACGTGTGTGCACAAACTGATTTTCAGCCGGCGATCTAAGCGTTATGGTGAAATAAGGTTACCTTCAGCTCTAGCTGTGTAAAGTCAAAATACTCTGGTAAAAGCAGTTCAAATGATCTAAATCCCCAGTACCCTTATGATTTAAGAACTGTTTGGATGGTTTCCCACTGTTTTCAAAGTGCAATTCAATCTCAAACTCACCTTTTGACATTCAATTCATGAGTTGCATTGAGCCAAAACTGAAGTTGAGTTAAATTTAATAGTCTGCTTCTATGTTTGTGAAACCATAAACACAATTACGACATGATTTTTGAAATGAACTGTTTGAACGGTTTCCTGGTGGAAAACAAAGGCGTCACACATGTGTACACAAAGTGATTTTCAGCCCCCATGAAGCGTTATGGTGAATTCAGGTTACGCTAGCTCTAACTCTGCTTTGAAAGTCAAAATACTCCTGGTAAAGGCAGTTCTAAATGGTAAAGCCCCCAGTACCCATATGGTTAAGAACTGTTTTGGATATGGTTTAGCTGTTTTTAAAGTGCACTTCAACATCTCAAACTCACTTTTGAAATCCCCTTAAGCTTGTATTGGGGCCAAATCTAAGAGTTGAGTGAAACTCAATGAGTCTTAACTTCTTTGTTGTGAAACCACTTGAAAAACATCAATGACATAGTTTTTTTTTTTTTTTTGAAATGAACTAGTTTGAATTGGTTTCCTGGTGGAAAACAAGGCGTCACAAATGTATTACACAAGTGAATTTCAAGCCCTGTGAAGCGCGTTATTGTGAAATAAGGCTACCTTCAACTCTAACACTGTAAAGTCAAAAACTATGAAAAAGTTCTAAATGATGATAAAATCCCAGTACCACTTATAGTTTAAGAACTGTTGGATGGTTTTAACTATTTTTTCATAATGCCATCATCTTAAACTCACTTTTTGGTCCCCATTAACACCAGTGGACAAAAACTGAGAAAATTAGTGCAAAACTCAATGGTCTCTTAACTTCTTATTTATTGAGACCATGAAATACATCTAGGACATAGTTTTTACCGAAATGAACTATTTTGAACAATTCTGAAATAAGGTATGCCACATGTGAAAAAAAAATTGTTTTCGGGTCTTGAAAAGTGTTATAGTGAATTCAGTTGCCTTCAACTCTAACTCTGTGGAATGTCAAAATGCTCTGGTAGTAGTTCTAAGTAGTACAAACCCCCCAGTACCCTTATGGTTAAAGAACTGTTGGATGGTTTCACAACTTGTTTTTTCATAGTGCACTTCATCATGACTCACTTTGAAATCCCATTTAACTTGCAATGGACAAAAGCTGAGTAAGTGAAACTCAATGAGTCTTAACTTCTATGTTGTGAAACCATGAAACACATCTGTGACATAATTTTTACAGAAATAAACTGTTTTGAACAAATATCCTGAGTGGGAAAACAAGCCGTCAGACATGTACACAAGCTGATTTTCAATATGATCGCGTTATGGTGAAATAAGGTTACCTTCAACTCTAACGCTGTGTAAAAGTCAAAATACTCTAGTAAAAAGCAGTTCTAAATGATGAAATCCCAATACCCTTATAGTTCAGAACATTTTGGTAGTTGCCACTGTTTTCAAATTACAGTCAACATCTCAGAAGTCCCCAACTTTGGAAAATCCTATTGAGTTGCATTGGGCAAAACTTCAAGTTGAGTTAAATTTAATGAGTCTTAACTTCTATGTTGTGAGGTTGAAACACTTGAAACACATCTGCGACATAGTTTTACAGAAATGAACTGAGCTTTTGAACAGTTTCTAGTATTGGAAAACAAGGCGTCACACATGTGAACAAAAAGTGAATTTCAGGCCTGAAGCGTTATGGTGAAATAAGGTTACCTTCAACTCCTAACGCTGTGTAAAGGTCAAAAATACTCTGGTAAAACAGTTTCTAAATGATGAAAATCCCAGTACCCTTATAGTTGAAACTGTTTGGATGGTTTCCCAAAACTGTTTTTCAAAGTCCACTTCAACATCTCAAAACTCATTTTTTTGAAATCCCCTTGACATTGGGCCAAATCTAAAGAGGTTGAGTGAAACTAAATGAGTCTTAACTTCTGTATTGTGTAACCACTTGGAAACATCAAGCGAAATCGTTTTTTCTAGAAATGAACTGGGCTTTTGAACAGTTTCCTGGTGAAAAACAAAGGTGTCACACATGTGTTCTCAAAGTTGTTTTCAGGTCTTGAAAAGTGTTATGATGGTTCAGGTTACCTTCAACTCTAACTCTGTGAAAGTCAAAATACTCTGGTGAAGTCAGTTCCTGATGAGTGAAATCCCCAGTACCCATATGGTTAGAACTGTTTTGGATGGTTTCCTACTCAAAGTGCACTTCATCTTAAACTCACCTTTGAAATCCCCATTAACACAATGGACAAAACTGAAGTTGGTGAAACTCAATGGTCTGCTTCTATGTTGGCAAAACCACTTGAAGAAACACATCTGTGACATAGTTTTTGAAATAAACTGTTTAAACAGTATCCTGGTGGAAACAAGCCGTCACAGATGTGTACACAAAAGTTATTTTCAGGTCTTGAAATGTTATGATGAAGTCAGGTTACCTTGAAAACTCCGCTCTGTGGAAAGTCAAAATACTCTGGTAAAGGCAGTTCTAAATAGTAAAACCCCCAGTACCCTTGTAGTTTAAAGAACTTATTTGGATGGTTACCACTGTTTTCAAGTGCAGTTGACATCTCAAACTCAGCTTTTGAAATCCTATTGAGTTGCATTGGAGCTGGCTTGAAGTTGAGTTAAATTTAATGAGTCTCTTAACTTCTGTGTTGTGAAAGTTGAAACACTTAGAAGTACATCTACGACATAGTTTTACAGAAATGAACTTCTTTTCAACAGTTTCCTGGTGGAAAACAAAGGCGTCACAAATGTGTACAAAGTTAATTTCAAGCCCTGAAGCGTTATGAGCTGAAAATTAGGCTTCCTTCAACTCTAGCAGCTGTACTTAATCAAAAACATAATTAAAAAACAGTTCTAAATGATAAAATCTGGCATGCCTTACAGTTAAGAACTGTTTGGATGGTTTCCCAACTGTTTTTCATAGTGCACTTCAAATCTTAAACTAACTTTTTGAAATCCCCATTAACTTGGAATGGACAAAAACTGAAGGTGAGTGAAACTCAATGAGTCATAACTTCTATGTTGTGAAACCACTTGAAATACATCTAGGACATAATTTTACAGAAGCCCGAACTGTTTTGACAGTTTCCTGGTGGAAAACAGGTATCACACATGTGTGCAAAAGTTGTTTTCAGGTCTTGAAAAGTGTTATGATGGTCAGGTTGCAGCTAGCTCTAACTCATTTGAAGTCAAAATACTCTGGTGAGGCAGTTCTAAATGATGAAACCCCCAGTACCCTTATGGTTAAAGAACTTTTGGATGGGTTTCCTACCGTTTTCAAGTGCACTTCATCTTAAACTCACCTTTGAAATCCCAAACTAACACAATGGACAAAAACTGAAGTTGAGTGAAACTCAATGAGTCTTAAAATTCTATGTTGGCCAAACCACTTGGAAACACATCTGTGACATAGTTTTTGAAATAAACTGTTTTTAAACAGTATCCTGGTGGAAAACAAGCCGTCACAGATGTGCCCTGAGATATTTTCAGGTCTTGAAAAGTGTTATGATGAGATCCAAGGTTACCTTCAACTCAACTCTGTGGAAGTCTACCAAAATACTCTGAGCAAAAACAGTTCTAAATGATAAAATTGATACCCTTATGGTTAAGAACTGTTTTGGATGGTTTCTAACTGTTTTCAAGGTGCACTTCAACATCTCAATCTCAATTTTTGAAATCACTTTGACTTGCATTGGGCCCAGGTAAAGTTGAGTGAAACTCAATGAGTCTTAACTTCTGTATTTATGAAACCACTTGAAAACATCTTCATAGTTTTTACAGAAATGAACTGTTTTGAACAGTTTCCTGGTGGAAAACAAGGCGTCACACGTAATAATAAATAATTTATTTCAGGCCCTAAACCAGCGTTATAGTGAAATAAGGTTACCTTCAACTCTAACGCTGTTTACCCAGTCAAAATACTCCTGGTAAAGCAGTTCTAAATAACATTGATCCCAGTACCCTTATAGTTGTAAGAACTGTTTTGGATGGTTTAACTGTTTTCAAGTGCTTCCATCTTAAACTCACCTTTTGAAATCCCATTAACTTGCAATGGACAAAACTGAAAGGTGGAGTGAAACTCAATAAAGTCTTAACTTCTATGTTGTGAAACCTTTGAAACACATCTACGACATAGTTTTTTTACAGAAATGAACTGTTTTGAACGGTTTTCCTGGTGGAAAAACAAGGCGTCACATATTTACAAAGTGAATTTCAGGCTCTGAAGCGGCGTTATGGTGAAATAGGATACCTTCAACTCCTAACATGTGTAAAGTCAAAATACTATCATTAAACAGTTCTAAATAATGAAATCCCAGTACCCTTATGGTTAAGAACTGTTTGGATGGTTTCAACTGTTTTCAAGGTGAATTCAACATCAAACTCATTTTTTTGAAATCCCCTTGACTTGCATTGGGCCAAATCTAAAGTTGAGTGGGGAAACTAAATGAGTCTGCTTCTATGTTGTGTAACCACTTGGAAACATCAATGAAATCGTTTTTATGAAAACTGAACTATTTTTGAACAGTTTCCTGGTGGAAAACAAAGGTGTCACCATGTGTTCTCAAAGTTGTTTTCAGGTCTTGAAAAGTGTTATGATGAATTCAGGTTACAGCTTCAACTCTAACTCTGTGGAAAGTCAAAATACTCTGATGAGCAGTTTAAATGATGAAATCTGATGCCCTTGTAGTTAAGAACTGTTGGATGGTTTCCCTACTGTTTTCAAAGTGCACTTCACATCTTAAACTCACCTTTTTAGCGATCCCATTAACACAATGGACAAAAACTGGGGTGAGTGAAACTCAATGGTCTTCACTTTATGTTGTGAAACCATGAAACACATCTGTGTAGTTTTTTACAGAAATAAACTGTTTTAAACAGTATCCTGGTGGAAAACAAACTGCCGTCAAAGATGCCGCACCGGTGTTTTCAAGGTCTTGAAAGTGTTGCTGATGAAGTCAGGTTGCAGCTAACTCTAACTCTGTGGAGAATCAAAATACTCTGGCAAAGGCAGTTCTAAGTAGTGAAACCCCCAGTACCTTATGGTTAAGAACTGTTTTGGATGGTTGCCACTGTTTCAAAGGTACAGTTCAACATCTCAAACTCAGCTTTTGAAAATCTATTAGGTGCATTGAGCAAAACTGAAGTTGGAAGTTAAATTTGTGAGTGTGCTTCTATATTGTGAAAGTTAAACACTTGAAACACATCTACGACATAATTTTTACAGAAATGAACTGGTGACTTTTGAGACAGTGGTTTCCCTGGTGAAAACAAGGCGTCACAAATGTGTACACAAAGTTAATTTCAAGCTGAAGCGCGTTATGGTGAAATTATGACTACCTTCAGCACTAACGCTGTAAAGTCAAAAACTATGGTAAAAACAGTTCTAAATGATAAAATCCCCAGTACCTTGCTAGTTAAGAAGAACTGTTTGGATGGTTTCCCAACTGTTTTTCATAGTGCACTTCATCATAAACTCACTTTTGAAATCCCCATTAACACAATGAGCCAAAAGCGGGTAGGTGAAACTCAATGGTCTTAACCCATATTGTGACCACTTGAAATACATCTAGGACATAGTTTTTTACAGAAATGAACTGTTTTGAACAGTTTCCTGGTGGAAAACAAGGTATGACACATGTGAAAAAAAGTTGTTTCAAGGTCTTGAAAAGTGTTATGATAGATTCAGGTTACCTTCAACTCTAACTCTGTGGAATGTCAAAATACTCTGGTAAAGGCAGTTCCTAAATGGTAGAAATCCCAGATACCTTATGATTTAAGAACTGTTTGGATGGTTTCACAACTGTTTTTCAAAGTGCCTTCAACATCTCAATCTCACTTTTTGAAATCCCTTTGACTTGCATTAGGCCAAATCTAAGTTGAGTGAAACTCAGTGAGTCTTAATACTTCTATGTGTGAAACCCACTTGAAAAACATCAGCGACATAGTTTTTACAGAAATGAACTGTTTTAAACGGTTTCCTGGAGGGGTGGAAAACAAGGCGTCTACATGTGTACACAAAGTGAATTTCAGGCCCACCAAACGCGTTGCTGGTGAAATAAGAAAGGATTTACTTTCAACTCTAGCAACTGTGTAAAATCAAAAATACTATGGTAAAACAGTTCTAAATGATAAAATCACCCTTAGCCAGTTGAAACTGTTTTGGATGGTTTCACAACTGTTTTCATAGTGCATACATCTTAAACTCACTTTTTGGGGTATTAAACGCAATGGACAAAAGCTGAAGTAGAGGAAACTCATTGAGTCTTAACTTCCTTTGGCGAAACCGCGAAACATCTGACCTTAATTTTAAATAGAAGAACTTTGAACGGTATCCTGGTGGAAAACAAGCCGTCAGACATGTGTACACAAACTGATTTTCTGACCCTTGATCTGCGTTATGGTGAAATAAGGTTACCTTCAACTCTAACGCTGTGTAAAGTCAAAATACTCTGGTAAAAGCAGTTCTAAATGATGAAATCCCCAGTACCCTTATGGTTAAGAATTTTGATGGTTACCCACTGTTTTTTAAAGTGCAATTCAACATCTCAAACTCAGCTTTGGGAAAAACCTATTGAGTTGCATTGGAAAAAATGAAGTTGAGTTAAATTTAATGAGTCTTCTTCTATGTTGTGAAAGTTGAAACACTTGAACACATCTGCGACATAAATTTTTACAGAAATGAACTGTTTGAACAGTTTCCTAGTGGAAAACAAGGCGTCACCATGTGAACAAAAAGTGAATTTCAGGCCCTGAAAGCGTTATGGTGAAATAAGGTTACCTTCAACTCTAGCTGTGTAAAGTCAAAATACTCTGGTAAAAGCAGTTCTAAATGATGAAATCCCAGTACCCTTATGGTTAAGAACTGTTGGATGGTTTCCCAACTGTTTTCAAAAATCCTAACATCTCAAACTCATTTTTGAAATCCTTTACTTGCATTGGGCCAAATCTAAAGTTGAGTGAAACTAAATGAGTCTTAACTTCTATGTTGTGTAACCACTTGGAAAACATCAGCGAAATCGTTTTTTACAGAAATGAACTGTTTTGAACAGTTTCCTGGTGGAAAACAAGGTGTCACACATGTGTTCTCAAAGTTGTTTTCAGGTCTTGAAAAGTGTTATGATGAATTCAGGTTACCTTCAACTCTAACTCTGTGGAAAGTCAAAATACTCTGGTAAAGTCAGTTCTAAATGGAAATCCCAGTACCTTTTGGTTAAGAACTTTTGGATGGTTTCCCCACTGTTTTTTAAAGTGCAATTCACATCTTAAACTCACCTTTTGAAATCCCATTAACGCAAAAGGGCAAAACTGAAGTTGAGTGAAACTCAATGAGTCTTAACTATGTTGTGAAACCATTTAAACACATCTGTGAAAAGTTTTACGAAATAAACTGTTTTAAACAGTATCCTGGTGGAAAACCGCCACAGATGTGTCACAAAGTTTTTTAGGTCTTGAAAAGTGTTATGATGAAGTCAGGTTACCTTCAACTCTAACTCTGTGGAAAGTCAAAATACTCTGGTAAAGGCAGTTCTAAATGATGAAACCCCCAGTACCTTATGGTTAAACTTTGGTTTAAATGTTTTTAAAATAATTTCAACACTAAAATCAGCTTTTGAAAACCTATTGAGTTCAGGGCAAAAAA